>NC_057848.1:14422982-14670415 GCF_910594005.1 Cervus elaphus | reverse complement strand
GAAGAATACGCGGAGCAAGAAAAAAAAAGCAAAATACAAAAACGAGGAGAACACAAGGGGCGAAAATCAGAGGAGGATCAACAGTATGCCACTACGTGGAGTAAGAGAAGTGTGAAAAACCCGAGGCGAAGAAACAGGGGAGAAGAATACGAGGAGCAAGAAAAAAAAAGCAAAATACAAAAACGAGGAGAACACAAGGGGCGAAAATCAGAGGAGGATCAAAAGTGTGGCACTACGTGGAGTAAGAGAAGTGTGAAAAACCCGAGGCGAAGAAACAGGGGAGAAGAATACGAGGAGCAAGAAAAAAAAAGCAAAATACAAAAACGAGGAGAACACAAGGGGGCGAAAATCAGAGGAGGATCAAAAGTGTGGCACTACGTGGAGTAAGAGAAGTGTGAAAAACCCGAGGCGAAGAAACAGAGGAGAAGAATACGAGGAGCAAGAAAAAAAAGCAAAATACAAAAACGAGGAGAACACAAGGGGCGAAAATCAGAGGAGGATCAACCATATGTCACTCCGTGGAGTAAGAGAAGTGTGAAAAACCCGAGGCGAAGAAACAGGGGAGAAGAATAAGAGGAGCAAGAAAAAAAAAGCAAAATACAAAAACGACGAGAACACAAGGGGCGAAAATCAGAGGAGGATCAACAGTATGCCACTACGAGGAGCAAGAGAAGTGTGAAAAATCCGAGGCGAAGAAACAGGGGAGAAGAATACGAGGAGCAAGAAAAAAAAGCAAAATACATAAACGAGGAGAACACAAGGGGCGAAAATCAGAGGAGGATCAACAGTATGCCACTACGTGGAGTAAGAGAAGTGTGAAAAACCCGAGACGAAGAAACAGGGGAGAAGAATACGAGGAGCAAGGAAAAAAAAAAGCAAAATACAAAAACGAGGAGAACACAAGGGGCGAAAATCAGAGGAGGATCAAAAGTGTGGCACTAGGTGGAGTAAGAGAAGTGTGAAAAACCCGAGGCGAAGAAACAGGGGAGAAGAATACGAGGAGCAAGAAAAAAGAAGCAAAATACAAAAACGAGGAGAACACAAGGGGCGAAAATCAGAGGAGGATCAACAGTATGCCACTACGAGGAGCAAGAGAAGTGTGAAAAACCCGAGGCGAAGAAACAGGGGAGAAGAATACGAGGAGCAAGAAAAAAAAAGCAAAATACAAAAACGAGGAGAACACAAGGGGCGAAAATCAGAGTAGGATCAACAGTATGCCACTACGAGGAGTAAGAGAAGTGTGAAAAAGCTGATGTGAAGAAACAGGGGAGAAGAATACGAGGAGCAAGAAAAAAAAAAGCAAAATACAAAAACGAGGAGAACACAAGGGGCGAAAATCAGAGGAGGATCAACAGTATGCCACTAGGTGGAGTAAGAGAAGTGTGAAAAACCCGAGGTGAAGAAACAGGGGAGAAGAATACGAGGAGCAAGAAAAAAAAAGCAAAATACAAAAACGAGGAGAACACAAGGGGCGAAAATCAGAGGAGGATCAACAGTATGCCACTACGAGGAGCAAGGGAAGTGTGAAAAACCCGAGGCGAAGAAACAGGGGAGAAGAATACGAAGAGCAAGAAAAAAAAGCAAAATACAAAAACGAGGAGAACACAAGGGGCGAAAATCAGAGGAGGATCAACAGTATGCCACTACGTGGAGTAAGAGAAGTGTGAAAACCCGAGGCAAAGAAACAGGGGAGAAGAATACGAGGAGCAAGAAAAAAAAAAGCAAAATACAAAAACGAGGAGAACACAAGGGGCGAAAATCAGAGGAGGATCAAAAGTGTGGCACTACGTGGAGTAAGAGAAGTGTGAAAAACCCGAGGCGAAGAAACAGGGGAGAAGAATACGAGGAGCAAGAAAAAAAAAGCAAAATACAAAAAAGAGGAGAACACAAGGGGCGAAAATCAGAGGAGGATCAAAAGTGTGGCACTAGGTGGAGTAAGAGAAGTGTGAAAAACCCGAGGCGAAGAAACAGGGGAGAAGAATACGAGGAGCAAGAAAAAAAAGCAAAATACAAAAACGAGGAGAACACAAGGGGCGAAAATCAGAGAAGGATCAAAATTGTGGCACTACGTGGAGTAAGAGAAGTGTGAAAAACCCGAGGCGAAGAAACAGGGGAGAAGAATACGAGGAGCAAGAAAAAAAAAGCAAAATACAAAAACGAGGAGAACACAAGGTGCGAAAATCAGAGGAGGATAAAAAGTGCGGCCCTACGTGGAGTAAGAGAAGTGTGAAAAACGCGAGGCAAAGAAACAGGGGAGAAGAATACGAGGAGCAAGAAAAAAAAAAGCAAAATACAAAAACGAGGAGAACACAAGGGGGCGAAAATCAGAGGAGGATCAACAGTATGCCACTACGAGGAGCAAGAGAAGTGTGAAAAACCCGAGGCGAAGAAACAGAGGAGAAGAATACGCGGAGCAAGAAAAAAAAGCAAAATACAAAAACGAGGAGAACACAAGGGGCGAAAATCAGAGGAGGATCAAAAGTGTGGCACTACGTGGAGTAAGAGAAGTGTGAAAAACCCGAGGCGAAGAAACAGGGGAGAAGAATACGAGGAGCAAGAAAAAAAAAAGCAAAATACAAAAACGAGGAGAACACAAGGGGCGAAAATCAGAGGAGGATCAACCGTATGCCACTACGTGGAGTAAGAGAAGTGTGAAAAACCCGAGGCGAAGAAACAGGGGAGAAGAATACGAGGAGCAAGAAAAAAAAAGCAAAATACAAAAACGAGGAGAACACAAGGGGCGAAAATCAGAGGAGGATCAAAAGTGTGGCACTACGTGGAGTAAGAGAAGTGTGAAAAACCCGAGGCGAAGAAACAGGGGAGAAGAATACGAGGAGCAAGAAAAAAAAAGCAAAAAACAAAAACGAGGAGAACACAAGGGGCGAAAATCAGAGGAGGATCAAAAGTGTGGCACTAGGTGGAGTAAGAGAAGTGTGAAAAACCCGAGGCGAAGAAACAGGGGAGAAGAATACGAGGAGCAAGAAAAAAAGGCAAAATACAAAAACGAGGAAAACACAAGGGGCGAAAATCAGAGAAGGATCAAAATTGTGGCACTACGTGGAGTAAGAGAAGTGTGAAAAACCCGAGGCGAAGAAACAGGGGAGAAGAATACGAGGAGCAAGAAAAAAAAAGCAAAATACAAAAACGAGGAGAACACAAGGGGCGAAAATCAGAGGAGGATCAACAGTATGCCACTAGGTGGAGTAAGAGAAGTGTGAAAAACCCGAGGCGAAGAAACAGGGGAGAAGAATACGAGGAGCAAGAAAAAAAAAGCAAAATACAAAAACGAGGAGAACACAAGGGGCGAAAATCAGAGGAGGATCAACAGTATGCCACTACGAGGAGCAAGGGAAGTGTGAAAAACCCGAGGCGAAGAAACAGGGGAGAAGAATACGAGGAGCAAGAAAAAAAAAGCAAAATACAAAAACGAGGAGAACACAAGGGGCGAAAATCAGAGGAGGATCAACAGTATGCCACTACGTGGAGTAAGAGAAGTGTGAAAAACCCGAGGCAAAGAAACAGGGGAGAAGAATACGAGGAGCAAGAAAAAAAAAGCAAAATACAAAAACGAGGAGAACACAAGGGGCGAAAATCAGAGGAGGATCAAAAGTGTGGCACTACGTGGAGTAAGAGAAGTGTGAAAAACCCGAGGCGAAGAAACAGGGGAGAAGAATACGAGGAGCAAGAAAAAAAAAGCAAAATACAAAAACGAGGAGAACACAAGGGGCGAAAATCAGAGGAGGATCAAAAGTGTGGCACTACGTGGAGTAAGAGAAGTGTGAAAAACCCGAGGCGAAGAAACAGAGGAGAAGAATACGAGGAGCAAGAAAAAAAAGCAAAATACAAAAACGAGGAGAACACAAGGGGCGAAAATCAGAGGAGGATCAACCATATGTCACTCCGTGGAGTAAGAGAAGTGTGAAAAACCCGAGGCGAAGAAACAGGGGAGAAGAATAAGAGGAGCAAGAAAAAAAAAGCAAAATACAAAAACGACGAGAACACAAGGGGCGAAAATCAGAGGAGGATCAACAGTATGCCACTACGAGGAGCAAGAGAAGTGTGAAAAATCCGAGGCGAAGAAACAGGGGAGAAGAATACGAGGAGCAAGAAAAAAAAGCAAAATACATAAACGAGGAGAACACAAGGGGCGAAAATCAGAGGAGGATCAAAAGTGTGGCACTACGTGGAGTAAGAGAAGTGTGAAAAACCCGAGGCGAAGAAACAGGGGAGAAGAATACGAGGAGCAAGAAAAAAAAAGCAAAATACAAAAACGAGGAGAACACAAGGGGCGAAAATCAGAGGAGGATCAACAGTATGCCACTACGAGGAGCAAGAGAAGTGTGAAAAACCCGAGGCGAAGAAACAGAGGAGAAGAATACGCGGAGCAAGAAAAAAAAGCAAAATACAAAAACGAGGAGAACACAAGGGGCGAAAATCAGAGGAGGATCAACCATATGTCACTCCGTGGAGTAAGAGAAGTGTGAAAAACCCGAGGCGAAGAAACAGGGGAGAAGAATAAGAGGAGCAAGAAAAAAAAAAGCAAAATACAAAAACGAGGAGAACACAAGGGGCGAAAATCAGAGGAGGATCAACAGTACGCCACTACGAGGAGCAAGAGAAGTGTGAAAAATCCGAGGCGAAGAAACAGGGGAGAAGAATACGAGGAGCAAGAAAAAAAAGCAAAATACATAAACGAGGAGAACACAAGGGGCGAAAATCAGAGGAGGATCAACAGTATGCCACTACGTGGAGTAAGAGAAGTGTGAAAAACCCGAGACGAAGAAACAGGGGAGAAGAATACGAGGAGCAAGAAAAAAAAAAGCAAAATACAAAAACGAGGAGAACACAAGGGGCGAAAATCAGAGGAGGATCAAAAGTGTGGCACTACGAGGAGTAAGAGAGAAGTGTGAAAAACCCGAGGCGAAGAAACAGGGGAGAAGAATACGAGGAGCAAGAAAAAAAGAAGCAAAATACAAAAACGAGGAGAACACAAGGGGCGAAAATCAGAGGAGGATCAACAGTACGCCACTACGAGGAGCAAGAGAAGTGTGAAAAACCCGAGGCGAAGAAACAGGGGAGAAGAATACGAGGAGCAAGAAAAAAAAAGCAAAATACAAAAACGAGGAGAACACAAGGGGCGAAAATCAGAGTAGGATCAACAGTATGCCACTACGAGGAGTAAGAGAAGTGTGAAAAAGCTGATGTGAAGAAACAGGGGAGAAGAATACGAGGAGCAAGAAAAAAAAAGCAAAATACAAAAACGAGGAGAACACAAGGGGCGAAAATCAGAGGAGGATCAACAGTATGCCACTAGGTGGAGTAAGAGAAGTGTGAAAAACCCGAGGCGAAGAAACAGGGGAGAAGAATACGAGGAGCAAGAAAAAAAAAGCAAAATACAAAAACGAGGAGAACACAAGGGGCGAAAATCAGAGGAGGATCAACAGTATGCCACTACGAGGAGCAAGGAAGTGTGAAAAAACCCGAGGCGAAGAAACAGGGGAGAAGAATACGAGGAGCAAGAAAAAAAAGCAAAATACAAAAACGAGGAGAACACAAGGGGCGAAAATCAGAGGAGGATCAACAGTATGCCACTACGTGGAGTAAGAGAAGTGTGAAAAACCCGAGGCAAAGAAACAGGGGAGAAGAATACGAGGAGCAAGAAAAAAAAAGCAAAATACAAAAACGAGGAGAACACAAGGGGCGAAAATCAGAGGAGGATCAAAAGTGTGGCACTACGTGGAGTAAGAGAAGTGTGAAAAACCCGAGGCGAAGAAACAGGGGAGAAGAATACGAGGAGCAAGAAAAAAAAAGCAAAATACAAAAACGAGGAGAACACAAGGGGCGAAAATCAGAGGAGGATCAAAAGTGTGGCACTAGGTGGAGTAAGAGAAGTGTGAAAAAACCCGAGGCGAAGAAACAGGGGAGAAGAATACGAGGAGCAAGAAAAAAAAGCAAAATACAAAAACGAGGAGAACACAAGGGGCGAAAATCAGAGAAGGATCAAAATTGTGGCACTACGTGGAGTAAGAGAAGTGTGAAAAAACCCGAGGCGAAGAAACAGGGGAGAAGAATACGAGGAGCAAGAAAAAAAAAAGCAAAATACAAAAACGAGGAGAACACAAGGGGGCGAAAATCAGAGGAGGATCAACAGTATGCCACTACGAGGAGCAAGAGAAGTGTGAAAAACCCGAGGCGAAGAAACAGAGGAGAAGAATACGAGGAGCAAGAAAAAAAAGCAAAATACAAAAACGAGGAGAACACAAGGGGCGAAAATCAGAGGAGGATCAACCATATGTCACTCCGTGGAGTAAGAGAAGTGTGAAAAACCCGAGGAGAAGAAACAGGGGAGAAGAATAAGAGGAGCAAGAAAAAAAAAGCAAAATACAAAAACGACGAGAACACAAGGGGCGAAAATCAGAGGAGGATCAACAGTACGCCACTACGAGGAGCAAGAGAAGTGTGAAAAATCCGAGGCGAAGAAACAGGGGAGAAGAATACGAGGAGCAAGAAAAAAAAGCAAAATACATAAACGAGGAGAACACAAGGGGGCGAAAATCAGAGGAGGATCAACAGTATGCCACTACGTGGAGCAAGAGAAGTGTGAAAAACCCGAGGCGAAGAAACAGGGGAGAAGAATACGAGGAGCAAGGAAAAAAAAGCAAAATACAAAAAACGAGGAGAACACAAGGGGCGAAAATCAGAGTAGGATCAACAGTATGCCACTACGAGGAGTAAGAGAAGTGTGAAAAAAGCTGATGTGAAGAAACAGGGGAGAAGAATACGAGGAGCAAGAAAAAAAAAAGCAAAATACAAAAACGAGGAGAACACAAGGGGCGAAAATCAGAGGAGGATCAAAAGTGTGGCACTACGAGGAGTAAGAGAAGTGTGAAAAACCCGAGGCGAAGAAACAGGGGAGAAGAATACGAGGAGCAAGAAAAAAAAAAGCAAAATACAAAAACGAGGAGAACACAAGGGGCGAAAATCAGAGGAGGATCAACCGTATGCCACTACGTGCAGTAAGAGAAGTGTGAAAAACCCGAGGCGAAGAAACAGGGGAGAAGAATACGAGGAGCAAGAAAAAAAAAGCAAAATACAAAAACGAGGAGAACACAAGGGGCGAAAATCAGAGGAGGATCAAAAGTGTGGCACTACGTGGAGTAAGAGAAGTGTGAAAAACGCGAGGTGAAGAAACAGGGGAGAAGAATACGAGGAGCAAGAAAAAAAAAGCAAAATACAAAAACGAGGAGAACACAAGGGGCGAAAATCAGAGGAGGATCAAAAGTGTGGCACTACGTGGAGTAAGAGAAGTGTGAAAAACCCGAGGTGAAGAAACAGGGGAGAAGAATACGAGGAGCAAGAAAAAAAAAAGCAAAATACAAAAACGAGAACACAAGGGGCGAAAATCAGAGGAGGATCAACAGTATGCCACTACGAGGAGTAAGAGAAGTGTGAAAAAGCTGATGTGAAGAAACAGGGGAGAAGAATACGAGGAGCAAGAAAAAAAAAGCAAAATACAAAAACGAGGAGAACACAAGGAGCGAAAATCAGAGGAGGATCAACCGTATGCCACTACGTGGAGCAAGAGAAGTGTGAAAAACCCGAGGCGAAGAAACACAGGAGAAGAATACGCGGAGCAAGAAAAAAAAAGCAAAATACAAAAACGAGGAGAACACAAGGGGCGAAAATCAGAGGAGGATCAACCGTACGCCACTACGTGAAGTAAGAGAAGTGTGAAAAACCCGAGGCGAAGAAACAGGGGAGAAGAATAAGAGGAGCAAGAAAAAAAAAAGCAAAATACAAAAACGAGGAGAACACAAGGGGCGAAAATCAGAGGAGGATCAACAGTATGCCACTACGAGGAGCAAGAGAAGTGTGAAAAACCCGAGGCGAAGAAACAGAGGAGAAGAATACGCGGAGCAAGAAAAAAAAGCAAAATACAAAAACGAGGAGAACACAAGGGGCGAAAATCAGAGGAGGATCAAAAGTGTGGCACTACGTGGAGTAAGAGAAGTGTGAAAAACCCGAGGCGAAGAAACAGGGGAGAAGAATACGAGGAGCAAGAAAAAAAAAAAGCAAAATACAAAAACGAGGAGAACACAAGGGGCGAAAATCAGAGGAGGATCAACCGTATGCCACTACGTGGAGTAAGAGAAGTGTGAAAAATCCGAGGCGAAGAAACAGGGGAGAAGAATACGAGGAGCAAGAAAAAAAAAGCAAAATACAAAAACGAGGAGAACACAAGGGGGCGAAAATCAGAGGAGGATCAAAAGTGTGGCACTACGTGGAGTAAGAGAAGTGTGAAAAACCCGAGGCGAAGAAACAGGGGAGAAGAATACGAGGAGCAAGAAAAAAAAAGCAAAATACAAAAACGAGGAGAACACAAGGGGCGAAAATCAGAGGAGGATCAAAAGTGTGGCACTAGGTGGAGTAAGAGAAGTGTGAAAAACCCGAGGCGAAGAAACAGGGGAGAAGAATACGAGGAGCAAGAAAAAAAGGCAAAATACAAAAACGAGGAAAACACAAGGGGCGAAAATCAGAGAAGGATCAAAATTGTGGCACTACGTGGAGTAAGAGAAGTGTGAAAAACCCGAGGCGAAGAAACAGGGGAGAAGAATACGAGGAGCAAGAAAAAAAAAGCAAAATACAAAAACGAGGAGAACACAAGGGGCGAAAATCAGAGGAGGATCAACAGTATGCCACTAGGTGGAGTAAGAGAAGTGTGAAAAACCCGAGGCGAAGAAACAGGGGAGAAGAATACGAGGAGCAAGAAAAAAAAAAGCAAAATACAAAAACGAGGAGAACACAAGGGGCGAAAATCAGAGGAGGATCAACAGTATGCCACTACGAGGAGCAAGGGAAGTGTGAAAAACCCGAGGCGAAGAAACAGGGGAGAAGAATACGAGGAGCAAGAAAAAAAAGCAAAATACAAAAACGAGGAGAACACAAGGGGCGAAAATCAGAGGAGGATCAACAGTATGCCACTACGTGGAGTAAGAGAAGTGTGAAAAACCCGAGGCAAAGAAAACAGGGGAGAAGAATACGAGGAGCAAGAAAAAAAAAGCAAAATACAAAAACGAGGAGAACACAAGGGGCGAAAATCAGAGGAGGATCAAAAGTGTGGCACTACGTGGAGTAAGAGAAGTGTGAAAAACCCGAGGCGAAGAAACAGGGGAGAAGAATACGAGGAGCAAGAAAAAAAAAGCAAAATACAAAAACGAGGAGAACACAAGGGGCGAAAATCAGAGGAGGATCAAAAGTGTGGCACTACGTGGAGTAAGAGAAGTGTGAAAAACCCGAGGCGAAGAAACAGAGGAGAAGAATACGAGGAGCAAGAAAAAAAAGCAAAATACAAAAACGAGGAGAACACAAGGGGCGAAAATCAGAGGAGGATCAACCATATGTCACTCCGTGGAGTAAGAGAAGTGTGAAAAACCCGAGGCGAAGAAACAGGGGAGAAGAATAAGAGGAGCAAGAAAAAAAAAAGCAAAATACAAAAACGACGAGAACACAAGGGGCGAAAATCAGAGGAGGATCAACAGTATGCCACTACGAGGAGCAAGAGAAGTGTGAAAAATCCGAGGCGAAGAAACAGGGGAGAAGAATACGAGGAGCAAGAAAAAAAAGCAAAATACATAAACGAGGAGAACACAAGGGGCGAAAATCAGAGGAGGATCAACAGTATGCCACTACGTGGAGTAAGAGAAGTGTGAAAAACCCGAGACGAAGAAACAGGGGAGAAGAATACGAGGAGCAAGGAAAAAAAAAAAGCAAAATACAAAAACGAGGAGAACACAAGGGGCGAAAATCAGAGGAGGATCAAAAGTGTGGCACTAGGTGGAGTAAGAGAAGTGTGAAAAAACCCGAGGCGAAGAAACAGGGGAGAAGAATACGAGGAGCAAGAAAAAAGAAGCAAAATACAAAAACGAGGAGAACACAAGGGGCGAAAATCAGAGGAGGATCAACAGTATGCCACTACGAGGAGCAAGAGAAGTGTGAAAAACCCGAGGCGAAGAAACAGGGGAGAAGAATACGAGGAGCAAGAAAAAAAAAAGCAAAATACAAAAACGAGGAGAACACAAGGGGCGAAAATCAGAGTAGGATCAACAGTATGCCACTACGAGGAGTAAGAGAAGTGTGAAAAAGCTGATGTGAAGAAACAGGGGAGAAGAATACGAGGAGCAAGAAAAAAAAAAGCAAAATACAAAAACGAGGAGAACACAAGGGGCGAAAATCAGAGGAGGATCAACAGTATGCCACTAGGTGGAGTAAGAGAAGTGTGAAAAACCCGAGGTGAAGAAACAGGGGAGAAGAATACGAGGAGCAAGAAAAAAAAAAGCAAAATACAAAAACGAGGAGAACACAAGGGGCGAAAATCAGAGGAGGATCAACAGTATGCCACTACGAGGAGCAAGGGAAGTGTGAAAAACCCGAGGCGAAGAAACAGGGGAGAAGAATACGAAGAGCAAGAAAAAAAAAGCAAAATACAAAAACAATACAAAAACGAGGAGAACACAAGGGGCGAAAATCAGAGGAGGATCAACAGTATGCCACTACGTGGAGTAAGAGAAGTGTGAAAAACCCGAGGCAAAGAAACAGGGGAGAAGAATACGAGGAGCAAGAAAAAAAAAGCAAAATACAAAAACGAGGAGAACACAAGGGGCGAAAATCAGAGGAGGATCAAAAGTGTGGCACTACGTGGAGTAAGAGAAGTGTGAAAAACCCGAGGCGAAGAAACAGGGGAGAAGAATACGAGGAGCAAGAAAAAAAAAAGCAAAATACAAAAAAGAGGAGAACACAAGGGGCGAAAATCAGAGGAGGATCAAAAGTGTGGCACTAGGTGGAGTAAGAGAAGTGTGAAAAACCCGAGGCGAAGAAACAGGGGAGAAGAATACGAGGAGCAAGAAAAAAAAGCAAAATACAAAAACGAGGAGAACACAAGGGGCGAAAATCAGAGAAGGATCAAAATTGTGGCACTACGTGGAGTAAGAGAAGTGTGAAAAACCCGAGGCGAAGAAACAGGGGAGAAGAATACGAGGAGCAAGAAAAAAAAAGCAAAATACAAAAACGAGGAGAACACAAGGTGCGAAAATCAGAGGAGGATAAAAAGTGCGGCCCTACGTGGAGTAAGAGAAGTGTGAAAAACGCGAGGCAAAGAAACAGGGGAGAAGAATACGAGGAGCAAGAAAAAAAAAGCAAAATACAAAAACGAGGAGAACACAAGGGGCGAAAATCAGAGGAGGATCAACAGTATGCCACTACGAGGAGCAAGAGAAGTGTGAAAAACCCGAGGCGAAGAAACAGAGGAGAAGAATACGCGGAGCAAGAAAAAAAAGCAAAATACAAAAACGAGGAGAACACAAGGGGCGAAAATCAGAGGAGGATCAAAAGTGTGGCACTACGTGGAGTAAGAGAAGTGTGAAAAACCCGAGGCGAAGAAACAGAGGAGAAGAATACGAGGAGCAAGAAAAAAAAAAGCAAAATACAAAAACGAGGAGAACACAAGGGGCGAAAATCAGAGGAGGATCAACCGTATGCCACTACGTGGAGTAAGAGAAGTGTGAAAAACCCGAGGCGAAGAAACAGGGGAGAAGAATACGAGGAGCAAGAAAAAAAAAGCAAAATACAAAAACGAGGAGAACACAAGGGGCGAAAATCAGAGGAGGATCAAAAGTGTGGCACTACGTGGAGTAAGAGAAGTGTGAAAAACCCGAGGCGAAGAAACAGGGGAGAAGAATACGAGGAGCAAGAAAAAAAAAAGCAAAATACAAAAACGAGGAGAACACAAGGGGCGAAAATCAGAGGAGGATCAAAAGTGTGGCACTAGGTGGAGTAAGAGAAGTGTGAAAAACCCGAGGCGAAGAAACAGGGGAGAAGAATACGAGGAGCAAGAAAAAAAGGCAAAATACAAAAACGAGGAAAACACAAGGGGCGAAAATCAGAGAAGGATCAAAATTGTGGCACTACGTGGAGTAAGAGAAGTGTGAAAAACCCGAGGCGAAGAAACAGGGGAGAAGAATACGAGGAGCAAGAAAAAAAAAGCAAAATACAAAAACGAGGAGAACACAAGGGGCGAAAATCAGAGGAGGATCAACAGTATGCCACTAGGTGGAGTAAGAGAAGTGTGAAAAACCCGAGGCGAAGAAACAGGGGAGAAGAATACGAGGAGCAAGAAAAAAAAAGCAAAATACAAAAACGAGGAGAACACAAGGGGCGAAAATCAGAGGAGGATCAACAGTATGCCACTACGAGGAGCAAGGGAAGTGTGAAAAACCCGAGGCGAAGAAACAGGGGAGAAGAATACGAGGAGCAAGAAAAAAAAGCAAAATACAAAAACGAGGAGAACACAAGGGGCGAAAATCAGAGGAGGATCAACAGTATGCCACTACGTGGAGTAAGAGAAGTGTGAAAAACCCGAGGCAAAGAAACAGGGGAGAAGAATACGAGGAGCAAGAAAAAAAAAGCAAAATACAAAAACGAGGAGAACACAAGGGGCGAAAATCAGAGGAGGATCAAAAGTGTGGCACTACGTGGAGTAAGAGAAGTGTGAAAAACCCGAGGCGAAGAAACAGGGGAGAAGAATACGAGGAGCAAGAAAAAAAAAGCAAAATACAAAAACGAGGAGAACACAAGGGGCGAAAATCAGAGGAGGATCAAAAGTGTGGCACTACGAGGAGTAAGAGAAGTGTGAAAAACCCGAGGCGAAGAAACAGAGGAGAAGAATACGAGGAGCAAGAAAAAAAAGCAAAATACAAAAACGAGGAGAACACAAGGGGCGAAAATCAGAGGAGGATCAACCATATGTCACTCCGTGGAGTAAGAGAAGTGTGAAAAACCCGAGGCGAAGAAACAGGGGAGAAGAATAAGAGGAGCAAGAAAAAAAAAGCAAAATACAAAAACGACGAGAACACAAGGGGCGAAAATCAGAGGAGGATCAACAGTATGCCACTACGAGGAGCAAGAGAAGTGTGAAAAATCCGAGGCGAAGAAACAGGGGAGAAGAATACGAGGAGCAAGAAAAAAAAGCAAAATACATAAACGAGGAGAACACAAGGGGCGAAAATCAGAGGAGGATCAACAGTATGCCACTACGTGGAGTAAGAGAAGTGTGAAAAACCCGAGACGAAGAAACAGGGGAGAAGAATACGAGGAGCAAGGAAAAAAAAAAGCAAAATACAAAAACGAGGAGAACACAAGGGGCGAAAATCAGAGGAGGATCAAAAGTGTGGCACTAGGTGGAGTAAGAGAAGTGTGAAAAACCCGAGGCGAAGAAACAGGGGAGAAGAATACGAGGAGCAAGAAAAAAGAAGCAAAATACAAAAACGAGGAGAACACAAGGGGCGAAAATCAGAGGAGGATCAACAGTATGCCACTACGAGGAGCAAGAGAAGTGTGAAAAACCCGAGGCGAAGAAACAGGGGAGAAGAATACGAGGAGCAAGAAAAAAAAAGCAAAATACAAAAACGAGGAGAACACAAGGGGCGACAATCAGAGGAGGATCAACAGTATGCCACTACGAGGAGTAAGAGAAGTGTGAAAAAGCTGATGTGAAGAAACAGGGGAGAAGAATACGAGGAGCAAGAAAAAAAAAGCAAAATACAAAAACGAGGAGAACACAAGGGGCGAAAATCAGAGGAGGATCAACAGTATGCCACTAGGTGGAGTAAGAGAAGTGTGAAAAACCCGAGGTGAAGAAACAGGGGAGAAGAATACGAGGAGCAAGAAAAAAAAAGCAAAATACAAAAACGAGGAGAACACAAGGGGCGAAAATCAGAGGAGGATCAACAGTATGCCACTACGAGGAGCAAGGGAAGTGTGAAAAACCCGAGGCGAAGAAACAGGGGAGAAGAATACGAAGAGCAAGAAAAAAAAGCAAAATACAAAAACGAGGAGAACACAAGGGGCGAAAATCAGAGGAGGATCAACAGTATGCCACTACGTGGAGTAAGAGAAGTGTGAAAAACCCGAGGCAAAGAAACAGGGGAGAAGAATACGAGGAGCAAGAAAAAAAAAGCAAAATACAAAAACGAGGAGAACACAAGGGGCGAAAATCAGAGGAGGATCAAAAGTGTGGCACTACGTGGAGTAAGAGAAGTGTGAAAAACCCGAGGCGAAGAAACAGGGGAGAAGAATACGAGGAGCAAGAAAAAAAAAGCAAAATACAAAAAAGAGGAGAACACAAGGGGCGAAAATCAGAGGAGGATCAAAAGTGTGGCACTAGGTGGAGTAAGAGAAGTGTGAAAAACCCGAGGCGAAGAAACAGGGGAGAAGAATACGAGGAGCAAGAAAAAAAAGCAAAATACAAAAACGAGGAGAACACAAGGGGCGAAAATCAGAGGAGGATCAAAATTGTGGCACTACGTGGAGTAAGAGAAGTGTGAAAAACCCGAGGCGAAGAAACAGGGGAGAAGAATACGAGGAGCAAGAAAAAAAAAGCAAAATACAAAAACGAGGAGAACACAAGGTGCGAAAATCAGAGGAGGATCAAAAGTGCGGCCCTACGTGGAGTAAGAGAAGTGTGAAAAACGCGAGGCAAAGAAACAGGGGAGAAGAATACGAGGAGCAAGAAAAAAAAAGCAAAATACAAAAACGAGGAGAACACAAGGGGCGAAAATCAGAGGAGGATCAACAGTATGCCACTACGAGGAGCAAGAGAAGTGTGAAAAACCCGAGGCGAAGAAACAGAGGAGAAGAATACGCGGAGCAAGAAAAAAAAGCAAAATACAAAAACGAGGAGAACACAAGGGGCGAAAATCAGAGGAGGATCAAAAGTGTGGCACTACGTGGAGTAAGAGAAGTGTGAAAAACCCAAGGCGAAGAAACAGGGGAGAAGAATACAAGGAGCAAGAAAAAAAAAGCAAAATACAAAAACGAGGAGAACACAAGGGGCGAAAATCAGAGGAGGATCAACAGTATGCCATTACGAGGAGCAAGAGAAGTGTGAAAAACCCGAGGCGAAGAAACAGAGGAGAAGAATACGAGGAGCAAGAAAAAAAAGCAAAATACAAAAACGAGGAGAACACAAGGGGCGAAAATCAGAGGAGGATCAACCGTATGCCACTACGTGGAGTAAGAGAAGTGTGAAAAACCCGAGGCGAAGAAACAGGGGAGAAGAATAAGAGGAGCAAGAAAAAAAAAGCAAAATACAAAAACGAGGAGAACACAAGGGGCGAAAATCAGAGGAGGATCAACAGTATGCCACTACGAGGAGCAAGAGAAGTGTGAAAAACCCGAGGCGAAGAAACAGGGGAGAAGAATACGAGGAGCAAGAAAAAAAAGCAAAATACAAAAACGAGGAGAACACAAGGGGCGAAAATCAGAGGAGGATCAACCGTATGCCACTACGTGCAGTAAGAGAAGTGTGAAAAACCCGAGGCGAAGAAACAGGGGAGAAGAATACGAGGAGCAAGAAAAAAAAAGCAAAATACAAAAACGAGGAGAACACAAGGGGCGAAAATCAGAGGAGGATCAAAAGTGTGGCACTACGTGCAGTAAGAGAAGTGTGAAAAACCCGAGGTGAAGAAACAGGGGAGAAGAATACGAGGAGCAAGAAAAAAAAAGCAAAATACAAAAACGAGGAGAACACAAGGGGCGAAAATCAGAGGAGGATCAAAAGTGTGGCACTACGTGGAGTAAGAGAAGTGTGAAAAACCCGAGGTGAAGAAACAGGGGAGAAGAATACGAGGAGCAAGAAAAAAAAAAGCAAAATACAAAAACGAGGAGAACACAAGGGGCGAAAATCAGAGGAGGATCAACAGTATGCCACTACGAGGAGTAAGAGAAGTGTGAAAAAGCTGATGTGAAGAAACAGGGGAGAAGAATACGAGGAGCAAGAAAAAAAAAGCAAAATACAAAAACGAGGAGAACACAAGGAGCGAAAATCAGAGGAGGATCAACCGTATGCCACTACGTGGAGCAAGAGAAGTGTGAAAAACCCGAGGCGAAGAAACACAGGAGAAGAATACGCGGAGCAAGAAAAAAAAGCAAAATACAAAAACGAGGAGAACACAAGGGGCGAAAATCAGAGGAGGATCAACCGTATGCCACTACGTGAAGTAAGAGAAGTGTGAAAAACCCGAGGCAAAGAAACAGGGGAGAAGAATAAGAGGAGCAAGAAAAAAAAAGCAAAATACAAAAACGAGGAGAACACAAGGGGCGAAAATCAGAGGAGGATCAACAGTATGCCACTACGAGGAGCAAGAGAAGTGTGAAAAACCCGAGGCGAAGAAACAGAGGAGAAGAATACGCGGAGCAAGAAAAAAAAGCAAAATACAAAAACGAGGAGAACACAAGGGGCGAAAAACAGAGGAGGATCAAAAGTGTGGCACTACGTGGAGTAAGAGAAGTGTGAAAAACCCGAGGCGAAGAAACAGGGGAGAAGAATACGAGGAGCAAGAAAAAAAAAAGCAAAATACAAAAACGAGGAGAACACAAGGGCCGAAAATCAGAGGAGGATCAAAAGTGTGGCACTACGTGGAGTAAGAGAAGTGTGAAAAACCCGAGGCGAAGAAACAGGGGAGAAGAATACAAGGAGCACGAAAAAAAAAGCAAAATACAAAAACGAGGAGAACACAAGGGGCGAAAATCAGAGGAGGATCAAAGGTGTGGCACTACGTGGAGTAAGAGAAGTGTGAAAAACCCAAGGCGAAGAAACAGGGGAGAAGAATACAAGGAGCAAGAAAAAAAAAGCAAAATACAAAAACGAGGAGAACACAAGGGGCGAAAAGCAGAGGAGGATCAACAGTATGCCACTACGAGGAGCAAGAGAAGTGTGAAAAACCCGAGGCGAAGAAACAGAGGAGAAGAATACGAGGAGCAAGAAGAAAAAGCAAAATACAAAAACGAGGAGAACACAAGGGGCGAAAATCAGAGGAGGATCAAAAGTGTGGCACTAGGTGGAGTAAGAGAAGTGTGAAAAACGCGAGGCGAAGAAACAGGGGAGAAGAATACGAGGAGCAAGAAAAAAAAAGCAAAATACAAAAACGAGGAGAACACAAGGGGCGAAAATCAGAGGAGGATCAACAGTATGCCACTACGAGGAGCAAGAGAAGTGGGAAACACACGAGGCGAAGAAACAGGGGAGAAGAATACGAGGAGCAAGAAAAAAAAAGCAAAATACAAAAACGAGGAGAACACAAGGGGCGAAAATCAGAGGAGGATCAACAGTATGCCACTAGGTGGAGTAAGAGAAGTGTGAAAAACGCGAGGAGAAGTAACAGGGGAGAAGAATACGAGGAGCAAGAAAAAAAAAGCAAAATACAAAAACGAGGAGAACACAAGGGGCGAAAATCAGAGAAGGATCAACAGTATGCCACTACGAGGAGTAAGAGAAGTGTGAAAAAGCTGATGTGAAGAAACAGGGGAGAAGAATACGAGGACCAAGAAAAAAAAAGCAAAATACAAAAACGAGGAGAACACAAGGGGCGAAAATCAGAGGAGGATCAACAGTATGCTACTATGAGGAGCAAGAGAAGAATGAAAAACCCGAGGTGAAGAAACAGAGGAGAAGAATACGAGGAGCAAGAAAAAAAAGCAAAATACAAAAACGAGGAGAACACAAGGGGCGAAAATCAGAGGAGGATCAACCGTATGCCACTACGTGGAGTAAGAGAAGTGTGAAAAACCCGAGGCGAAGACGCAGGGGAGAAGAATAAGAGGAGCAAGAAAAAAAAAGCAAAATACAAAAACGAGGAGAACACAAGGGGCGAAAATCAGAGGAGGATCAAAATTGTGGCACTACGTGGAGTAAGAGAAGTGTGAAAAACCCGAGGCGAAGAAACAGGGGAGAAGAATACGAGGAGCAAGAAAAAAAAGCAAAATACAAAAACGAGGAGAACACAAGGGGCGAAAATCAGAGGAGGATCAAAAGTGTGGCATTACGTGGAGTAAGAGAAGTGTGAAAAACCCGAGGCGAAGAAACAGGGGAGAAGAATACGAGGAGCAAGAAAAAGAAAGCAAAATACAAAAAGGAGGAGAACACAAGGGGCGAAAATCAGAGGAGGATCAACAGTATGCCACTACGAGGAGTAAGAGAAGTGTGAAAAAGCTGATGTGAAGAAACAGGGGAGAAGAATACGAGGAGCAAGAAAAAAAAAAGCAAAATACAAAAACGAGGAGAACACAAGTGGCGACAATCAGAGGAGGATCAACAGTATGCCACTACGAGGAGCAAGAGAAGTGTGAAAAACCCGAGGCGAAGAAACAGGGGAGAAGAATACGAGGAGCAAGAAAAAAAAGCAAAATACAAAAACGAGGAGAACACAAGGGGCGAAAATCAGAGGAGGATCAAAAGTATGGCAATACGTGGAGTAAGAGAAGTGTGAAAAACCCGAGGCGAAGAAACAGGGGAGAAGAATACGAGGAGCAAGAAAAAAAAAGCAAAATACAAAAACGAGGAGAACACAAGGGGCGAAAATCAGAGGAGGATCAACAGTATGCCACTACGAGGAGTAAGAGAAGTGTGAAAAAGCTGATGTGAAGAAACAGGGGAGAAGAATACGAGGAGCAAGAAAAAAAAAGCAAAATACAAAAACGAGGAGAACACAAGGGGCGAAAATCAGAGGAGGATCAACAGTATGCCACTACGAGGAGCAAGAGAAGTGTGAAAAACCCGAGGCGAAGAAACAGAGGAGAAGAATACGCGGAGCAAGAAAAAAAAGCAAAATACAAAAACGAGGAGAACACAAGGGGCGAAAATCAGAGGAGGATCAAAAGTGTGGCACTACGTGGAGTAAGAGAAGTGTGAAAAACCCAAGGCGAAGAAACAGGGGAGAAGAATACAAGGAGCAAGAAAAAAAAAGCAAAATACAAAAACGAGGAGAACACAAGGGGCGAAAATCAGAGGAGGATCAACAGTATGCCATTACGAGGAGCAAGAGAAGTGTGAAAAACCCGAGGCGAAGAAACAGAGGAGAAGAATACGAGGAGCAAGAAAAAAAAGCAAAATACAAAAACGAGGAGAACACAAGGGGCGAAAATCAGAGGAGGATCAACCGTATGCCACTACGTGGAGTAAGAGAAGTGTGAAAAACCCGAGGCGAAGAAACAGGGGAGAAGAATAAGAGGAGCAAGAAAAAAAAAGCAAAATACAAAAACGAGGAGAACACAAGGGGCGAAAATCAGAGGAGGATCAACAGTATGCCACTACGAGGAGCAAGAGAAGTGTGAAAAACCCGAGGCGAAGAAACAGGGGAGAAGAATACGAGGAGCAAGAAAAAAAAGCAAAATACAAAAACGAGGAGAACACAAGGGGCGAAAATCAGAGGAGGATCAACCGTATGCCACTACGTGCAGTAAGAGAAGTGTGAAAAACCCGAGGCGAAGAAACAGGGGAGAAGAATACGAGGAGCAAGAAAAAAAAAGCAAAATACAAAAACGAGGAGAACACAAGGGGCGAAAATCAGAGGAGGATCAAAAGTGTGGCACTACGTGCAGTAAGAGAAGTGTGAAAAACCCGAGGTGAAGAAACAGGGGAGAAGAATACGAGGAGCAAGAAAAAAAAAGCAAAATACAAAAACGAGGAGAACACAAGGGGCGAAAATCAGAGGAGGATCAAAAGTGTGGCACTACGTGGAGTAAGAGAAGTGTGAAAAACCCGAGGTGAAGAAACAGGGGAGAAGAATACGAGGAGCAAGAAAAAAAAAAGCAAAATACAAAAACGAGGAGAACACAAGGGGCGAAAATCAGAGGAGGATCAACAGTATGCCACTACGAGGAGTAAGAGAAGTGTGAAAAAGCTGATGTGAAGAAACAGGGGAGAAGAATACGAGGAGCAAGAAAAAAAAAGCAAAATACAAAAACGAGGAGAACACAAGGAGCGAAAATCAGAGGAGGATCAACCGTATGCCACTACGTGGAGCAAGAGAAGTGTGAAAAACCCGAGGCGAAGAAACACAGGAGAAGAATACGCGGAGCAAGAAAAAAAAGCAAAATACAAAAACGAGGAGAACACAAGGGGCGAAAATCAGAGGAGGATCAACCGTATGCCACTACGTGAAGTAAGAGAAGTGTGAAAAACCCGAGGCAAAGAAACAGGGGAGAAGAATAAGAGGAGCAAGAAAAAAAAAGCAAAATACAAAAACGAGGAGAACACAAGGGGCGAAAATCAGAGGAGGATCAACAGTATGCCACTACGAGGAGCAAGAGAAGTGTGAAAAACCCGAGGCGAAGAAACAGAGGAGAAGAATACGCGGAGCAAGAAAAAAAAGCAAAATACAAAAACGAGGAGAACACAAGGGGCGAAAATCAGAGGAGGATCAAAAGTGTGGCACTACGTGGAGTAAGAGAAGTGTGAAAAACCCGAGGCGAAGAAACAGGGGAGAAGAATACGAGGAGCAAGAAAAAAAAAAGCAAAATACAAAAACGAGGAGAACACAAGGGCCGAAAATCAGAGGAGGATCAAAAGTGTGGCACTACGTGGAGTAAGAGAAGTGTGAAAAACCCGAGGCGAAGAAACAGGGGAGAAGAATACAAGGAGCACGAAAAAAAAAGCAAAATACAAAAACGAGGAGAACACAAGGGGCGAAAATCAGAGGAGGATCAAAGGTGTGGCACTACGTGGAGTAAGAGAAGTGTGAAAAACCCAAGGCGAAGAAACAGGGGAGAAGAATACAAGGAGCAAGAAAAAAAAAGCAAAATACAAAAACGAGGAGAACACAAGGGGCGAAAAGCAGAGGAGGATCAACAGTATGCCACTACGAGGAGCAAGAGAAGTGTGAAAAACCCGAGGCGAAGAAACAGAGGAGAAGAATACGAGGAGCAAGAAGAAAAAGCAAAATACAAAAACGAGGAGAACACAAGGGGCGAAAATCAGAGGAGGATCAAAAGTGTGGCACTAGGTGGAGTAAGAGAAGTGTGAAAAACGCGAGGCGAAGAAACAGGGGAGAAGAATACGAGGAGCAAGAAAAAAAAAGCAAAATACAAAAACGAGGAGAACACAAGGGGCGAAAATCAGAGGAGGATCAACAGTATGCCACTACGAGGAGCAAGAGAAGTGGGAAAAACACGAGGCGAAGAAACAGGGGAGAAGAATACGAGGAGCAAGAAAAAAAAAGCAAAATACAAAAACGAGGAGAACACAAGGGGCGAAAATCAGAGGAGGATCAACAGTATGCCACTAGGTGGAGTAAGAGAAGTGTGAAAAACGCGAGGAGAAGTAACAGGGGAGAAGAATACGAGGAGCAAGAAAAAAAAAGCAAAATACAAAAACGAGGAGAACACAAGGGGCGAAAATCAGAGAAGGATCAACAGTATGCCACTACGAGGAGTAAGAGAAGTGTGAAAAAGCTGATGTGAAGAAACAGGGGAGAAGAATACGAGGACCAAGAAAAAAAAAAGCAAAATACAAAAACGAGGAGAACACAAGGGGCGAAAATCAGAGGAGGATCAACAGTATGCTACTATGAGGAGCAAGAGAAGAATGAAAAACCCGAGGTGAAGAAACAGAGGAGAAGAATACGAGGAGCAAGAAAAAAAAAGCAAAATACAAAAACGAGGAGAACACAAGGGGCGAAAATCAGAGGAGGATCAACCGTATGCCACTACGTGGAGTAAGAGAAGTGTGAAAAACCCGAGGCGAAGACGCAGGGGAGAAGAATAAGAGGAGCAAGAAAAAAAAAGCAAAATACAAAAACGAGGAGAACACAAGGGGCGAAAATCAGAGGAGGATCAAAATTGTGGCACTACGTGGAGTAAGAGAAGTGTGAAAAACCCGAGGTGAAGAAACAGGGGAGAAGAATACGAGGAGCAAGAAAAAAAAGCAAAATACAAAAACGAGGAGAACACAAGGGGCGAAAATCAGAGGAGGATCAAAAGTGTGGCATTACGTGGAGTAAGAGAAGTGTGAAAAACCCGAGGCGAAGAAACAGGGGAGAAGAATACGAGGAGCAAGAAAAAGAAAGCAAAATACAAAAAGGAGGAGAACACAAGGGGCGAAAATCAGAGGAGGATCAACAGTATGCCACTACGAGGAGTAAGAGAAGTGTGAAAAAGCTGATGTGAAGAAACAGGGGAGAAGAATACGAGGAGCAAGAAAAAAAAAAGCAAAATACAAAAACGAGGAGAACACAAGTGGCGACAATCAGAGGAGGATCAACAGTATGCCACTACGAGGAGCAAGAGAAGTGTGAAAAACCCGAGGCGAAGAAACAGGGGAGAAGAATACGAGGAGCAAGAAAAAAAAGCAAAATACAAAAACGAGGAGAACACAAGGGGCGAAAATCAGAGGAGGATCAAAAGTGTGGCAATACGTGGAGTAAGAGAAGTGTGAAAAACCCGAGGCGAAGAAACAGGGGAGAAGAATACGAGGAGCAAGAAAAAAAAAGCAAAATACAAAAACGAGGAGAACACAAGGGGCGAAAATCAGAGGAGGATCAACAGTATGCCACTACGAGGAGTAAGAGAAGTGTGAAAAAGCTGATGTGAAGAAACAGGGGAGAAGAATACGAGGAGCAAGAAAAAAAAAAGCAAAATACAAAAACGAGGAGAACACAAGTGGCGACAATCAGAGGAGGATCAACAGTATGCCACTACGAGGAGCAAGAGAAGTGTGAAAAACCCGAGGCGAAGAAACAGGGGAGAAGAATACGAGGAGCAAGAAAAAAAAGCAAAATACAAAAACGAGGAGAACACAAGGGGCGAAAATCAGAGGAGGATCAAAAGTGTGGCACTACGTGGAGTAACAGAAGTGTGAAAACCCCGAGCCAAAGAAACAGGGGAGAAGAATACGAGGAGCAAGAAAAAAAAAGCAAAATACAAAAACGAGGAGAACACAAGGGGCGAAAATCAGAGGAGGATCAAAAGTGTGGCACTACGTGGAGTAAGAGAAGTGTGAAAAACCCGAGGCGAAGAAACAGGGGAGAAGAATACGAGGAGCAAGAAAAAAAAAGCAAAATACAAAAACGAGGAGAACACAAGGGGCGAAAATCAGAGGAGGATCCAAAGTGTGGCACTACGTGGAGTAAGAGAAGTGTGAAAAACCCGAGGCGAAGAAGCAGGGGAGAAGAATAAGAGGAGAAAGAAAAAAAAAGCAAAATACAAAAACGAGGAGAACACAAGGGGCGAAAATCAGAGGAGGATCAAAATTGTGGCACTACGTGGAGTAAGAGAAGTGTGAAAAACACGAGGCGAAGAAACAGGGGAGAAGAATACGAGGAGCAAGAAAAAAAAGCAAAATACAAAAACGAGGAGAACACAAGGGGCGAAAATCAGAGGAGGATCAAAAGTGTGGCATTACGTGGAGTAAGAGAAGTGTGAAAAAGCCGAGGCGAAGAAACAGGGGAGAAGAATACGAGGAGCAAGAAAAAGAAAGCAAAATACAAAAAGGAGGAGAACACAAGGGGCGAAAATCAGAGGAGGATCAACAGTATGCCACTACGAGGAGCAAGAGAAGTGTGAAAAACCCGAGGCGACGAAACAGGGGAGAAGAATACGAGGAGCAAGAAAAAAAAAGTAAAATACAAAAACGAGGAGAACACAAGGGGCGAAAATCAGAGGAGGATGAAAAGTGTGGCACTAGGTGGAGTAAGAGAAGCGTGAAAAAGCCGAGGCGAAGAAACAGGGGAGAAGAATACGAGGAGCAAGAAAAAAAAAGCAAAATACAAAAACGAGGAGAACACAAGGGGCGAAAATCAGAGGAGGATCAACAGTATGCCACTACGAGGAGTAAGAGAAGTGTGAAAAAGCTGATGTGAAGAAACAGGGGAGAAGAATACGAGGAGCAAGAAAAAAAAAGCAAAATACAAAAACGAGGAGAAGACAAGGGGCGAAAATCAGAGGAGGATCAACAGTATGCCACTACGAGGAGCAAGAGAAGCGTGAAAAACACGAGGTGAAGAAACAGAGGAGAAGAATACGAGGAGCAAGAAAAAAAAGCAAAATACAAAAACGAGGAGAACACAAGGGGCGAAAATCAGAGGAGGATCAACCGTATGCCACTACGTGGAGTAAGAGAAGTGTGAAAAACCCGAGGCGAAGAAACAGGGGAGAAGAATACGAGGAGCAAGAAAAAAAAAGCAAAATACAAAAACGAGGAGAACACAAGGGGCGAAAATCAGAGGAGGATCAACAGTATGCCACTACGAGGAGCAAGAGAAGTGGGAAACACACGAGGCGAAGAAACAGGGGAGAAGAATACGAGGAGCAAGAAAAAAAAAGCAAAATACAAAAACGAGGAGAACACAAGGGGCGAAAATCAGAGGAGGATCAACAGTATGCCACTAGGTGGAGTAAGAGAAGTGTGAAAAACCCGAGGCGAAGAAACAGGGGAGAAGAATACGAGGAGCAAGAAAAAAAAAGCAAAATACAAAAACGAGGAGAACACAAGGGGCGAAAATCAGAGGAGGATCAAAAGTGTGGCACTAGGTGGAGTAAGAAAAGTGTGAAAAACCCGAGGCGAAGTAACAGGGGAGAAGAATACGAGGAGCAAGAAAAAAAAAGCAAAATACAAAAACGAGGAGAACACAAGGGGCGAAAATCAGAGGAGGATCAACAGTATGCCACTACGAGGAGTAAGAGAAGTGTGAAAAAGCTGATGTGAAGAAACAGGGGAGAAGAATACGAGGACCAAGAAAAAAAAAGCAAAATACAAAAACGAGGAGAACACAAGGGGCGAAAATCAGAGGAGGATCAACAGTATGCTACTACGAGGAGCAAGAGAAGAATGAGAAACCCGAGGTTAAGAAACAGAGGAGAAGAATACGAGGAGCAAGAAAAAAAAGCAAAATACAAAAACGAGGAGAACACAAGGGGCGAAAATCAGAGGAGGATCAACCGTATGCCACTACGTGGAGTAAGAGAAGTGTGAAAAACCCGAGGCGAAGACGCAGGGGAGAAGAATAAGAGGAGCAAGAAAAAAAAAGCAAAATACAAAAACGAGGAGAACACAAGGGGCGAAAATCAGAGGAGGATCAAAATTGTGGCACTACGTGGAGTAAGAGAAGTGTGAAAAACCCGAGGCGAAGAAACAGGGGAGAAGAATACGAGGAGCAAGAAAAAAAAGCAAAATACAAAAACGAGGAGAACACAAGGGGCGAAAATCAGAGGAGGATCAAAAGTGTGGCATTACGTGGAGTAAGAGAAGTGTGAAAAACCCGAGGCGAAGAAACAGGGGAGAAGAATACGAGGAGCAAGAAAAAGAAAGCAAAATACAAAAAGGAGGAGAACACAAGGGGCGAAAATCAGAGGAGGATCAACAGTATGCCACTACGAGGAGTAAGAGAAGTGTGAAAAAGCTGATGTGAAGAAACAGGGGAGAAGAATACGAGGAGCAAGAAAAAAAAAAGCAAAATACAAAAACGAGGAGAACACAAGTGGCGACAATCAGAGGAGGATCAACAGTATGCCACTACGAGGAGCAAGAGAAGTGTGAAAAACCCGAGGCGAAGAAACAGAGGAGAAGAATACGAGGAGCAAGAAAAAAAAGCAAAATACAAAAACGAGGAGAACACAAGGGGCGAAAATCAGAGGAGGATCAACCATATGTCACTCCGTGGAGTAAGAGAAGTGTGAAAAACCCGAGGCGAAGAAACAGGGGAGAAGAATAAGAGGAGCAAGAAAAAAAAAGCAAAATACAAAAACGACGAGAACACAAGGGGCGAAAATCAGAGGAGGATCAACAGTATGCCACTACGAGGAGCAAGAGAAGTGTGAAAAATCCGAGGCGAAGAAACAGGGGAGAAGAATACGAGGAGCAAGAAAAAAAAGCAAAATACATAAACGAGGAGAACACAAGGGGCGAAAATCAGAGGAGGATCAACAGTATGCCACTACGTGGAGTAAGAGAAGTGTGAAAAACCCGAGACGAAGAAACAGGGGAGAAGAATACGAGGAGCAAGGAAAAAAAAAAGCAAAATACAAAAACGAGGAGAACACAAGGGGCGAAAATCAGAGGAGGATCAAAAGTGTGGCACTA
The DNA here is from genome assembly GCF_910594005.1 of Cervus elaphus. Lineage (NCBI taxonomy): Eukaryota > Metazoa > Chordata > Mammalia > Artiodactyla > Cervidae > Cervus > Cervus elaphus. The sequence continues at coordinate 14,644,509 of NC_057848.1, read as the reverse complement.
GGTGGAGTAAGAGAAGTGTGAAAAACCCGAGGCGAAGAAACAGGGGAGAAGAATACGAGGAGCAAGAAAAAAGAAGCAAAATACAAAAACGAGGAGAACACAAGGGGCGAAAATCAGAGGAGGATCAACAGTATGCCACTACGAGGAGCAAGAGAAGTGTGAAAAACCCGAGGCGAAGAAACAGGGGAGAAGAATACGAGGAGCAAGAAAAAAAAAGCAAAATACAAAAACGAGGAGAACACAAGGGGCGACAATCAGAGGAGGATCAACAGTATGCCACTACGAGGAGTAAGAGAAGTGTGAAAAAGCTGATGTGAAGAAACAGGGGAGAAGAATACGAGGAGCAAGAAAAAAAAAGCAAAATACAAAAACGAGGAGAACACAAGGGGCGAAAATCAGAGGAGGATCAACAGTATGCCACTAGGTGGAGTAAGAGAAGTGTGAAAAACCCGAGGTGAAGAAACAGGGGAGAAGAATACGAGGAGCAAGAAAAAAAAAGCAAAATACAAAAACGAGGAGAACACAAGGGGCGAAAATCAGAGGAGGATCAACAGTATGCCACTACGAGGAGCAAGGGAAGTGTGAAAAACCCGAGGCGAAGAAACAGGGGAGAAGAATACGAAGAGCAAGAAAAAAAAGCAAAATACAAAAACGAGGAGAACACAAGGGGCGAAAATCAGAGGAGGATCAACAGTATGCCACTACGTGGAGTAAGAGAAGTGTGAAAAACCCGAGGCAAAGAAACAGGGGAGAAGAATACGAGGAGCAAGAAAAAAAAAGCAAAATACAAAAACGAGGAGAACACAAGGGGCGAAAATCAGAGGAGGATCAAAAGTGTGGCACTACGTGGAGTAAGAGAAGTGTGAAAAACCCGAGGCGAAGAAACAGGGGAGAAGAATACGAGGAGCAAGAAAAAAAAAGCAAAATACAAAAAAGAGGAGAACACAAGGGGCGAAAATCAGAGGAGGATCAAAAGTGTGGCACTAGGTGGAGTAAGAGAAGTGTGAAAAACCCGAGGCGAAGAAACAGGGGAGAAGAATACGAGGAGCAAGAAAAAAAAGCAAAATACAAAAACGAGGAGAACACAAGGGGCGAAAATCAGAGGAGGATCAAAATTGTGGCACTACGTGGAGTAAGAGAAGTGTGAAAAACCCGAGGCGAAGAAACAGGGGAGAAGAATACGAGGAGCAAGAAAAAAAAAGCAAAATACAAAAACGAGGAGAACACAAGGTGCGAAAATCAGAGGAGGATCAAAAGTGCGGCCCTACGTGGAGTAAGAGACGTGTGAAAAACGCGAGGCAAAGAAACAGGGGAGAAGAATACGAGGAGCAAGAAAAAAAAAGCAAAATACAAAAACGAGGAGAACACAAGGGGCGAAAATCAGAGGAGGATCAACAGTATGCCACTACGAGGAGCAAGAGAAGTGTGAAAAACCCGAGGCGAAGAAACAGAGGAGAAGAATACGCGGAGCAAGAAAAAAAAGCAAAATACAAAAACGAGGAGAACACAAGGGGCGAAAATCAGAGGAGGATCAAAAGTGTGGCACTACGTGGAGTAAGAGAAGTGTGAAAAACCCAAGGCGAAGAAACAGGGGAGAAGAATACAAGGAGCAAGAAAAAAAAAGCAAAATACAAAAACGAGGAGAACACAAGGGGCGAAAATCAGAGGAGGATCAACAGTATGCCATTACGAGGAGCAAGAGAAGTGTGAAAAACCCGAGGCGAAGAAACAGAGGAGAAGAATACGAGGAGCAAGAAAAAAAAGCAAAATACAAAAACGAGGAGAACACAAGGGGCGAAAATCAGAGGAGGATCAACCGTATGCCACTACGTGGAGTAAGAGAAGTGTGAAAAACCCGAGGCGAAGAAACAGGGGAGAAGAATAAGAGGAGCAAGAAAAAAAAAGCAAAATACAAAAACGAGGAGAACACAAGGGGCGAAAATCAGAGGAGGATCAACAGTATGCCACTACGAGGAGCAAGAGAAGTGTGAAAAACCCGAGGCGAAGAAACAGGGGAGAAGAATACGAGGAGCAAGAAAAAAAAGCAAAATACAAAAACGAGGAGAACACAAGGGGCGAAAATCAGAGGAGGATCAACCGTATGCCACTACGTGCAGTAAGAGAAGTGTGAAAAACCCGAGGCGAAGAAACAGGGGAGAAGAATACGAGGAGCAAGAAAAAAAAAGCAAAATACAAAAACGAGGAGAACACAAGGGGCGAAAATCAGAGGAGGATCAAAAGTGTGGCACTACGTGCAGTAAGAGAAGTGTGAAAAACCCGAGGTGAAGAAACAGGGGAGAAGAATACGAGGAGCAAGAAAAAAAAAGCAAAATACAAAAACGAGGAGAACACAAGGGGCGAAAATCAGAGGAGGATCAAAAGTGTGGCACTACGTGGAGTAAGAGAAGTGTGAAAAACCCGAGGTGAAGAAACAGGGGAGAAGAATACGAGGAGCAAGAAAAAAAAAAGCAAAAGACAAAAACGAGGAGAACACAAGGGGCGAAAATCAGAGGAGGATCAACAGTATGCCACTACGAGGAGTAAGAGAAGTGTGAAAAAGCTGATGTGAAGAAACAGGGGAGAAGAATACGAGGAGCAAGAAAAAAAAAGCAAAATACAAAAACGAGGAGAACACAAGGAGCGAAAATCAGAGGAGGATCAACCGTATGCCACTACGTGGAGCAAGAGAAGTGTGAAAAACCCGAGGCGAAGAAACACAGGAGAAGAATACGCGGAGCAAGAAAAAAAAGCAAAATACAAAAACGAGGAGAACACAAGGGGCGAAAATCAGAGGAGGATCAACCGTATGCCACTACGTGAAGTAAGAGAAGTGTGAAAAACCCGAGGCAAAGAAACAGGGGAGAAGAATAAGAGGAGCAAGAAAAAAAAAGCAAAATACAAAAACGAGGAGAACACAAGGGGCGAAAATCAGAGGAGGATCAACAGTATGCCACTACGAGGAGCAAGAGAAGTGTGAAAAACCCGAGGCGAAGAAACAGAGGAGAAGAATACGCGGAGCAAGAAAAAAAAGCAAAATACAAAAACGAGGAGAACACAAGGGGCGAAAATCAGAGGAGGATCAAAAGTGTGGCACTACGTGGAGTAAGAGAAGTGTGAAAAACCCGAGGCGAAGAAACAGGGGAGAAGAATACGAGGAGCAAGAAAAAAAAAAGCAAAATACAAAAACGAGGAGAACACAAGGGCCGAAAATCAGAGGAGGATCAAAAGTGTGGCACTACGTGGAGTAAGAGAAGTGTGAAAAACCCGAGGCGAAGAAACAGGGGAGAAGAATACAAGGAGCACGAAAAAAAAAGCAAAATACAAAAACGAGGAGAACACAAGGGGCGAAAATCAGAGGAGGATCAAAGGTGTGGCACTACGTGGAGTAAGAGAAGTGTGAAAAACCCAAGGCGAAGAAACAGGGGAGAAGAATACAAGGAGCAAGAAAAAAAAAGCAAAATACAAAAACGAGGAGAACACAAGGGGCGAAAAGCAGAGGAGGATCAACAGTATGCCACTACGAGGAGCAAGAGAAGTGTGAAAAACCCGAGGCGAAGAAACAGAGGAGAAGAATACGAGGAGCAAGAAGAAAAAGCAAAATACAAAAACGAGGAGAACACAAGGGGCGAAAATCAGAGGAGGATCAAAAGTGTGGCACTAGGTGGAGTAAGAGAAGTGTGAAAAACGCGAGGCGAAGAAACAGGGGAGAAGAATACGAGGAGCAAGAAAAAAAAAGCAAAATACAAAAACGAGGAGAACACAAGGGGCGAAAATCAGAGGAGGATCAACAGTATGCCACTACGAGGAGCAAGAGAAGTGGGAAACACACGAGGCGAAGAAACAGGGGAGAAGAATACGAGGAGCAAGAAAAAAAAAGCAAAATACAAAAACGAGGAGAACACAAGGGGCGAAAATCAGAGGAGGATCAACAGTATGCCACTAGGTGGAGTAAGAGAAGTGTGAAAAACGCGAGGAGAAGTAACAGGGGAGAAGAATACGAGGAGCAAGAAAAAAAAAGCAAAATACAAAAACGAGGAGAACACAAGGGGCGAAAATCAGAGAAGGATCAACAGTATGCCACTACGAGGAGTAAGAGAAGTGTGAAAAAGCTGATGTGAAGAAACAGGGGAGAAGAATACGAGGACCAAGAAAAAAAAAGCAAAATACAAAAACGAGGAGAACACAAGGGGCGAAAATCAGAGGAGGATCAACAGTATGCTACTATGAGGAGCAAGAGAAGAATGAAAAACCCGAGGTGAAGAAACAGAGGAGAAGAATACGAGGAGCAAGAAAAAAAAGCAAAATACAAAAACGAGGAGAACACAAGGGGCGAAAATCAGAGGAGGATCAACCGTATGCCACTACGTGGAGTAAGAGAAGTGTGAAAAACCCGAGGCGAAGACGCAGGGGAGAAGAATAAGAGGAGCAAGAAAAAAAAAGCAAAATACAAAAACGAGGAGAACACAAGGGGCGAAAATCAGAGGAGGATCAAAATTGTGGCACTACGTGGAGTAAGAGAAGTGTGAAAAACCCGAGGCGAAGAAACAGGGGAGAAGAATACGAGGAGCAAGAAAAAAAAGCAAAATACAAAAACGAGGAGAACACAAGGGGCGAAAATCAGAGGAGGATCAAAAGTGTGGCATTACGTGGAGTAAGAGAAGTGTGAAAAACCCGAGGCGAAGAAACAGGGGAGAAGAATACGAGGAGCAAGAAAAAGAAAGCAAAATACAAAAAGGAGGAGAACACAAGGGGCGAAAATCAGAGGAGGATCAACAGTATGCCACTACGAGGAGTAAGAGAAGTGTGAAAAAGCTGATGTGAAGAAACAGGGGAGAAGAATACGAGGAGCAAGAAAAAAAAAAGCAAAATACAAAAACGAGGAGAACACAAGTGGCGACAATCAGAGGAGGATCAACAGTATGCCACTACGAGGAGCAAGAGAAGTGTGAAAAACCCGAGGCGAAGAAACAGGGGAGAAGAATACGAGGAGCAAGAAAAAAAAGCAAAATACAAAAACGAGGAGAACACAAGGGGCGAAAATCAGAGGCGGATCAAAAGTGTGGCAATACGTGGAGTAAGAGAAGTGTGAAAAACCCGAGGCGAAGAAACAGGGGAGAAGAATACGAGGAGCAAGAAAAAAAAAGCAAAATACAAAAACGAGGAGAACACAAGGGGCGAAAATCAGAGGAGGATCAACAGTATGCCACTACGAGGAGTAAGAGAAGTGTGAAAAAGCTGATGTGAAGAAACAGGGGAGAAGAATACGAGGAGCAAGAAAAAAAAAGCAAAATACAAAAACGAGGAGAACACAAGGGGCGAAAATCAGAGGAGGATCAACAGTATGCCACTACGAGGAGCAAGAGAAGTGTGAAAAACCCGAGGCGAAGAAACAGAGGAGAAGAATACGCGGAGCAAGAAAAAAAAGCAAAATACAAAAACGAGGAGAACACAAGGGGCGAAAATCAGAGGATGATCAAAAGTGTGGCACTACGTGGAGTAAGAGAAGTGTGAAAAACCCAAGGCGAAGAAACAGGGGAGAAGAATACAAGGAGCAAGAAAAAAAAAGCAAAATACAAAAACGAGGAGAACACAAGGGGCGAAAATCAGAGGAGGATCAACAGTATGCCATTACGAGGAGCAAGAGAAGTGTGAAAAACCCGAGGCGAAGAAACAGAGGAGAAGAATACGAGGAGCAAGAAAAAAAAGCAAAATACAAAAACGAGGAGAACACAAGGGGCGAAAATCAGAGGAGGATCAACCGTATGCCACTACGTGGAGTAAGAGAAGTGTGAAAAACCCGAGGCGAAGAAACAGGGGAGAAGAATAAGAGGAGCAAGAAAAAAAAAGCAAAATACAAAAACGAGGAGAACACAAGGGGCGAAAATCAGAGGAGGATCAACAGTATGCCACTACGAGGAGCAAGAGAAGTGTGAAAAACCCGAGGCGAAGAAACAGGGGAGAAGAATACGAGGAGCAAGAAAAAAAAGCAAAATACAAAAACGAGGAGAACACAAGGGGCGAAAATCAGAGGAGGATCAACCGTATGCCACTACGTGCAGTAAGAGAAGTGTGAAAAACCCGAGGCGAAGAAACAGGGGAGAAGAATACGAGGAGCAAGAAAAAAAAAGCAAAATACAAAAACGAGGAGAACACAAGGGGCGAAAATCAGAGGAGGATCAAAAGTGTGGCACTACGTGCAGTAAGAGAAGTGTGAAAAACCCGAGGTGAAGAAACAGGGGAGAAGAATACGAGGAGCAAGAAAAAAAAAGCAAAATACAAAAACGAGGAGAACACAAGGGGCGAAAATCAGAGGAGGATCAAAAGTGTGGCACTACGTGGAGTAAGAGAAGTGTGAAAAACCCGAGGTGAAGAAACAGGGGAGAAGAATACGAGGAGCAAGAAAAAAAAAAGCAAAATACAAAAACGAGGAGAACACAAGGGGCGAAAATCAGAGGAGGATCAACAGTATGCCACTACGAGGAGTAAGAGAAGTGTGAAAAAGCTGATGTGAAGAAACAGGGGAGAAGAATACGAGGAGCAAGAAAAAAAAAGCAAAATACAAAAACGAGGAGAACACAAGGAGCGAAAATCAGAGGAGGATCAACCGTATGCCACTACGTGGAGCAAGAGAAGTGTGAAAAACCCGAGGCGAAGAAACACAGGAGAAGAATACGCGGAGCAAGAAAAAAAAGCAAAATACAAAAACGAGGAGAACACAAGGGGCGAAAATCAGAGGAGGATCAACCGTATGCCACTACGTGAAGTAAGAGAAGTGTGAAAAACCCGAGGCAAAGAAACAGGGGAGAAGAATAAGAGGAGCAAGAAAAAAAAAGCAAAATACAAAAACGAGGAGAACACAAGGGGCGAAAATCAGAGGAGGATCAACAGTATGCCACTACGAGGAGCAAGAGAAGTGTGAAAAACCCGAGGCGAAGAAACAGAGGAGAAGAATACGCGGAGCAAGAAAAAAAAGCAAAATACAAAAACGAGGAGAACACAAGGGGCGAAAATCAGAGGAGGATCAAAAGTGTGGCACTACGTGGAGTAAGAGAAGTGTGAAAAACCCGAGGCGAAGAAACAGGGGAGAAGAATACGAGGAGCAAGAAAAAAAAAAGCAAAATACAAAAACGAGGAGAACACAAGGGCCGAAAATCAGAGGAGGATCAAAAGTGTGGCACTACGTGGAGTAAGAGAAGTGTGAAAAACCCGAGGCGAAGAAACAGGGGAGAAGAATACAAGGAGCACGAAAAAAAAAGCAAAATACAAAAACGAGGAGAACACAAGGGGCGAAAATCAGAGGAGGATCAAAGGTGTGGCACTACGTGGAGTAAGAGAAGTGTGAAAAACCCAAGGCGAAGAAACAGGGGAGAAGAATACAAGGAGCAAGAAAAAAAAAGCAAAATACAAAAACGAGGAGAACACAAGGGGCGAAAAGCAGAGGAGGATCAACAGTATGCCACTACGAGGAGCAAGAGAAGTGTGAAAAACCCGAGGCGAAGAAACAGAGGAGAAGAATACGAGGAGCAAGAAGAAAAAGCAAAATACAAAAACGAGGAGAACACAAGGGGCGAAAATCAGAGGAGGATCAAAAGTGTGGCACTAGGTGGAGTAAGAGAAGTGTGAAAAACGCGAGGCGAAGAAACAGGGGAGAAGAATACGAGGAGCAAGAAAAAAAAAGCAAAATACAAAAACGAGGAGAACACAAGGGGCGAAAATCAGAGGAGGATCAACAGTATGCCACTACGAGGAGCAAGAGAAGTGGGAAACACACGAGGCGAAGAAACAGGGGAGAAGAATACGAGGAGCAAGAAAAAAAAAGCAAAATACAAAAACGAGGAGAACACAAGGGGCGAAAATCAGAGGAGGATCAACAGTATGCCACTAGGTGGAGTAAGAGAAGTGTGAAAAACGCGAGGAGAAGTAACAGGGGAGAAGAATACGAGGAGCAAGAAAAAAAAAGCAAAATACAAAAACGAGGAGAACACAAGGGGCGAAAATCAGAGAAGGATCAACAGTATGCCACTACGAGGAGTAAGAGAAGTGTGAAAAAGCTGATGTGAAGAAACAGGGGAGAAGAATACGAGGACCAAGAAAAAAAAAGCAAAATACAAAAACGAGGAGAACACAAGGGGCGAAAATCAGAGGAGGATCAACAGTATGCTACTATGAGGAGCAAGAGAAGAATGAAAAACCCGAGGTGAAGAAACAGAGGAGAAGAATACGAGGAGCAAGAAAAAAAAGCAAAATACAAAAACGAGGAGAACACAAGGGGCGAAAATCAGAGGAGGATCAACCGTATGCCACTACGTGGAGTAAGAGAAGTGTGAAAAACCCGAGGCGAAGACGCAGGGGAGAAGAATAAGAGGAGCAAGAAAAAAAAAGCAAAATACAAAAACGAGGAGAACACAAGGGGCGAAAATCAGAGGAGGATCAAAATTGTGGCACTACGTGGAGTAAGAGAAGTGTGAAAAACCCGAGGCGAAGAAACAGGGGAGAAGAATACGAGGAGCAAGAAAAAAAAGCAAAATACAAAAACGAGGAGAACACAAGGGGCGAAAATCAGAGGAGGATCAAAAGTGTGGCATTACGTGGAGTAAGAGAAGTGTGAAAAACCCGAGGCGAAGAAACAGGGGAGAAGAATACGAGGAGCAAGAAAAAGAAAGCAAAATACAAAAAGGAGGAGAACACAAGGGGCGAAAATCAGAGGAGGATCAACAGTATGCCACTACGAGGAGTAAGAGAAGTGTGAAAAAGCTGATGTGAAGAAACAGGGGAGAAGAATACGAGGAGCAAGAAAAAAAAAAGCAAAATACAAAAACGAGGAGAACACAAGTGGCGACAATCAGAGGAGGATCAACAGTATGCCACTACGAGGAGCAAGAGAAGTGTGAAAAACCCGAGGCGAAGAAACAGGGGAGAAGAATACGAGGAGCAAGAAAAAAAAGCAAAATACAAAAACGAGGAGAACACAAGGGGCGAAAATCAGAGGCGGATCAAAAGTGTGGCAATACGTGGAGTAAGAGAAGTGTGAAAAACCCGAGGCGAAGAAACAGGGGAGAAGAATACGAGGAGCAAGAAAAAAAAAGCAAAATACAAAAACGAGGAGAACACAAGGGGCGAAAATCAGAGGAGGATCAACAGTATGCCACTACGAGGAGTAAGAGAAGTGTGAAAAAGCTGATGTGAAGAAACAGGGGAGAAGAATACGAGGAGCAAGAAAAAAAAAAGCAAAATACAAAAACGAGGAGAACACAAGTGGCGACAATCAGAGGAGGATCAACAGTATGCCACTACGAGGAGCAAGAGAAGTGTGAAAAACCCGAGGCGAAGAAACAGGGGAGAAGAATACGAGGAGCAAGAAAAAAAAGCAAAATACAAAAACGAGGAGAACACAAGGGGCGAAAATCAGAGGAGGATCAAAAGTGTGGCACTACGTGGAGTAACAGAAGTGTGAAAACCCCGAGCCAAAGAAACAGGGGAGAAGAATACGAGGAGCAAGAAAAAAAAAGCAAAATACAAAAACGAGGAGAACACAAGGGGCGAAAATCAGAGGAGGATCAAAAGTGTGGCACTACGTGGAGTAAGAGAAGTGTGAAAAACCCGAGGCGAAGAAACAGGGGAGAAGAATACGAGGAGCAAGAAAAAAAAAGCAAAATACAAAAACGAGGAGAACACAAGGGGCGAAAATCAGAGGAGGATCCAAAGTGTGGCACTACGTGGAGTAAGAGAAGTGTGAAAAACCCGAGGCGAAGAAGCAGGGGAGAAGAATAAGAGGAGCAAGAAAAAAAAAGCAAAATACAAAAACGAGGAGAACACAAGGGGCGAAAATCAGAGGAGGATCAAAATTGTGGCACTACGTGGAGTAAGAGAAGTGTGAAAAACACGAGGCGAAGAAACAGGGGAGAAGAATACGAGGAGCAAGAAAAAAAAGCAAAATACAAAAACGAGGAGAACACAAGGGGCGAAAATCAGAGGAGGATCAAAAGTGTGGCATTACGTGGAGTAAGAGAAGTGTGAAAAAGCCGAGGCGAAGAAACAGGGGAGAAGAATACGAGGAGCAAGAAAAAGAAAGCAAAATACAAAAAGGAGGAGAACACAAGGGGCGAAAATCAGAGGAGGATCAACAGTATGCCACTACGAGGAGCAAGAGAAGTGTGAAAAACCCGAGGCGACGAAACAGGGGAGAAGAATACGAGGAGCAAGAAAAAAAAAGTAAAATACAAAAACGAGGAGAACACAAGGGGCGAAAATCAGAGGAGGATGAAAAGTGTGGCACTAGGTGGAGTAAGAGAAGCGTGAAAAAGCCGAGGCGAAGAAACAGGGGAGAAGAATACGAGGAGCAAGAAAAAAAAAGCAAAATACAAAAACGAGGAGAACACAAGGGGCGAAAATCAGAGGAGGATCAACAGTATGCCACTACGAGGAGTAAGAGAAGTGTGAAAAAGCTGATGTGAAGAAACAGGGGAGAAGAATACGAGGAGCAAGAAAAAAAAAGCAAAATACAAAAACGAGGAGAAGACAAGGGGCGAAAATCAGAGGAGGATCAACAGTATGCCACTACGAGGAGCAAGAGAAGCGTGAAAAACACGAGGTGAAGAAACAGAGGAGAAGAATACGAGGAGCAAGAAAAAAAAGCAAAATACAAAAACGAGGAGAACACAAGGGGCGAAAATCAGAGGAGGATCAACCGTATGCCACTACGTGGAGTAAGAGAAGTGTGAAAAACCCGAGGCGAAGAAACAGGGGAGAAGAATACGAGGAGCAAGAAAAAAAAAGCAAAATACAAAAACGAGGAGAACACAAGGGGCGAAAATCAGAGGAGGATCAACAGTATGCCACTACGAGGAGCAAGAGAAGTGGGAAACACACGAGGCGAAGAAACAGGGGAGAAGAATACGAGGAGCAAGAAAAAAAAAGCAAAATACAAAAACGAGGAGAACACAAGGGGCGAAAATCAGAGGAGGATCAACAGTATGCCACTAGGTGGAGTAAGAGAAGTGTGAAAAACCCGAGGCGAAGAAACAGGGGAGAAGAATACGAGGAGCAAGAAAAAAAAAGCAAAATACAAAAACGAGGAGAACACAAGGGGCGAAAATCAGAGGAGGATCAAAAGTGTGGCACTAGGTGGAGTAAGAAAAGTGTGAAAAACCCGAGGCGAAGTAACAGGGGAGAAGAATACGAGGAGCAAGAAAAAAAAAGCAAAATACAAAAACGAGGAGAACACAAGGGGCGAAAATCAGAGGAGGATCAACAGTATGCCACTACGAGGAGTAAGAGAAGTGTGAAAAAGCTGATGTGAAGAAACAGGGGAGAAGAATACGAGGACCAAGAAAAAAAAAGCAAAATACAAAAACGAGGAGAACACAAGGGGCGAAAATCAGAGGAGGATCAACAGTATGCTACTACGAGGAGCAAGAGAAGAATGAGAAACCCGAGGTTAAGAAACAGAGGAGAAGAATACGAGGAGCAAGAAAAAAAAGCAAAATACAAAAACGAGGAGAACACAAGGGGCGAAAATCAGAGGAGGATCAACCGTATGCCACTACGTGGAGTAAGAGAAGTGTGAAAAACCCGAGGCGAAGACGCAGGGGAGAAGAATAAGAGGAGCAAGAAAAAAAAAGCAAAATACAAAAACGAGGAGAACACAAGGGGCGAAAATCAGAGGAGGATCAAAATTGTGGCACTACGTGGAGTAAGAGAAGTGTGAAAAACCCGAGGCGAAGAAACAGGGGAGAAGAATACGAGGAGCAAGAAAAAAAAGCAAAATACAAAAACGAGGAGAACACAAGGGGCGAAAATCAGAGGAGGATCAAAAGTGTGGCATTACGTGGAGTAAGAGAAGTGTGAAAAACCCGAGGCGAAGAAACAGGGGAGAAGAATACGAGGAGCAAGAAAAAGAAAGCAAAATACAAAAAGGAGGAGAACACAAGGGGCGAAAATCAGAGGAGGATCAACAGTATGCCACTACGAGGAGTAAGAGAAGTGTGAAAAAGCTGATGTGAAGAAACAGGGGAGAAGAATACGAGGAGCAAGAAAAAAAAAAGCAAAATACAAAAACGAGGAGAACACAAGTGGCGACAATCAGAGGAGGATCAACAGTATGCCACTACGAGGAGCAAGAGAAGTGTGAAAAACCCGAGGCGAAGAAACAGGGGAGAAGAATACGAGGAGCAAGAAAAAAAAGCAAAATACAAAAACGAGGAGAACACAAGGGGCGAAAATCAGAGGAGGATCAAAAGTGTGGCACTACGTGGAGTAAGAGAAGTGTGAAAAACCCGAGCCAAAGAAACAGGGGAGAAGAATACGAGGAGCAAGAAAAAAAAAGCAAAATACAAAAACGAGGAGAACACAAGGGGCGAAAATCAGAGGAGGATCAAAAGTGTGGCACTACGTGGAGTAAGAGAAGTGTGAAAAACCCGAGGCGAAGAAACAGGGGAGAAGAATACGAGGAGCAAGAAAAAAAAAGCAAAATACAAAAACGAGGAGAACACAAGGGGCGAAAATCAGAGGAGGATCCAAAGTCTGGCACTACGTGGAGTAAGAGAAGTGTGAAAAACCCGAGGCGAAGAAACAGGGGAGAAGAATAAGAGGAGCATGAAAAAAAAAGCAAAATACAAAAACGAGGAGAACACAAGGGGCGAAAATCAGAGGAGGATCAAAAGTGTGGCACTACGAGTAGTAAGAGAAGTGTGAAAAAGCTGATGTGAAGAAACAGGGGAGAAGAATACGAGGAGCAAGAAAAAAAAAGCAAAATACAAAAACGAGGAGAACACAAGTGGCGAAAATCAGAGGAGGATCAACAGTATGCCACTACGAGGAGCAAGAGAAGTGTGAAAAACCCGAGGCGAAGAAACAGGGGAGAAGAATACGAGGAGCAAGAAAAAAAAAGCAAAATACAAAAACGAGGAGAACGCAAGGGGCGAAAATCAGAGTAGGATCAACAGTATGCCACTACGAGGTGTAAGAGAAGTGTGAAAAAGCTGATGTGAAGAAACAGGGGAGAAGAATACGAGGAGCAAGGAAAAAAAAGCAAAATACAAAAACGAGGAGAACACAAGGGGCGAAAATCAGAGGAGGATCAACAGTATGCCACTACGAGGAGCAAGAGAAGTGTGAAAAACCCGAGGCGAAGAAACAGGGGAGAAGAATACGAGGAGCAAGAAAAAAAAGCAAAATACAAAAACGAGGAGAACACAAGGGGCGAAAATCAGAGGAGGATCAAAAGTGTGGCACTACGTGGAGTAAGAGACGTGTGAAAAACCGAGCCAAAGAAACAGGGGAGAAGAATACGAGGAGCAAGAAAAAAAAAGCAAAATACAAAAACGAGGAGAACACAAGGGGCGAAAATCACAGGAGGATCAAAAGTGTGGCACTACGTGGAGTAAGAGAAGTGTGAAAAACCCGAGGCGAAGAAACAGGGGAGAAGAATACGAAGAGCAAGAAAAAAAAAGCAAAATACAAAAACGAGGAGAACACAAGGGGTGAAAATCAGAGGAGGATCCAAAGTGTGGCACTACGTGGAGTAAGAGATGTGAAAAACCCGAGGCGAAGAAACAGGGGAGAAGAATACGAGGAGCAAGAAAAAAAAAGCAAAATACAAAAACGAGGAGAACACAAGGGGCGAAAATCAGAGGAGGATCAACAGTATGCCACTACGAGGAGTAAGAGAAGTGTGAAAAAGCTGATGTGAAGAAACAGGGGAGAAGAATACGAGGAGCAAGAAAAAAAAAGCAAAATACAAAAACGAGGAGAACACAAGGGGCGAAAATCAGAGGAGGATCAACAGTATGCCACTACGAGGAGCAAGAGAAGTGTGAAAAACACGAGGTGAAGAAACAGAGGAGAAGAATACGAGGAGCAAGAAAAAAAAGCAAAATACAAAAACGAGGAGAACACAAGGGGCGAAAATCAGAGGAGGATCAACCGTATGCCACTACGTGGAGTAAGAGAAGTGTGAAAAACCCGAGGCGAAGAAACAGGGGAGAAGAATACGAGGAGCAAGAAAAAAAAAGCAAAATACAAAAACGAGGAGAACACAAGGGGCGAAAATCAGAGGAGGATCAAAAGTGTGGCACTACGTGGAGTAAGAGAAGTGTGAAAAACCCGAGGCGAAGAAACAGGGGAGAAGAATACGAGGAGCAAGAAAAAAAAGCAAAATACAAAAACGAGGAGAACACAAGGGGCGAAAATCAGAAGAGGATCAAATGGGTGGCACTACGTGGAGTAAGAGAAGTGTGAAAAACCCGAGGCGAAGAAACAGGGGAGAAGAATACGAGGAGCAAGAAAAAAAAAGCAAAATACAAAAACGAGGAGAACACAAGGGGCGAAAATCAGAGGAGGATCAAAAGTGTGGCACTACGTGGAGTAAGAGAAGTGTGAAAAACCCGAGGCGAAGAAACAGGGGAGAAGAATACGAGGAGCAAGAAAAAAAAAGCAAAATACAAAAACGAGGAGAACACAAGGGGCGAAAATCAGAGGAGGATCCAAAGTGTGGCACTACGTGGAGTAAGAGAAGTGTGAAAAACCCGAGGCGAAGAAACAGGGGAGAAGAATAAGAGGAGCATGAAAAAAAAAGCAAAATACAAAAACGAGGAGAACACAAGGGGCGAAAATCAGAGGAGGATCAAAAGTGTGGCACTACGAGTAGTAAGAGAAGTGTGAAAAAGCTGATGTGAAGAAACAGGGGAGAAGAATACGAGGAGCAAGAAAAAAAAAGCAAAATACAAAAACGAGGAGAACACAAGTGGCGAAAATCAGAGGAGGATCAACAGTATGCCACTACGAGGAGCAAGAGAAGTGTGAAAAACCCGAGGCGAAGAAACAGGGGAGAAGAATACGAGGAGCAAGAAAAAAAAAGCAAAATACAAAAACGAGGAGAACACAAGGGGCGAAAATCAGAGTAGGATCAACAGTATGCCACTACGAGGTGTAAGAGAAGTGTGAAAAAGCTGATGTGAAGAAACAGGGGAGAAGAATACGAGGAGCAAGGAAAAAAAAGCAAAATACAAAAACGAGGAGAACACAAGGGGCGAAAATCAGAGGAGGATCAACAGTATGCCACTACGAGGAGCAAGAGAAGTGTGAAAAACCCGAGGCGAAGAAACAGGGGAGAAGAATACGAGGAGCAAGAAAAAAAAGCAAAATACAAAAACGAGGAGAACACAAGGGGCGAAAATCAGAGGAGGATCAAAAGTGTGGCACTACGTGGAGTAAGAGAAGTGTGAAAAACCCGAGGCGAAGACGCAGGGGAGAAGAATAAGAGGAGCAAGAAAAAAAAAGCAAAATACAAAAACGAGGAGAACACAAGGGGCGAAAATCAGAGGAGGATCAAAATTGTGGCACTACGTGGAGTAAGAGAAGTGTGAAAAACCCGAGGCGAAGAAACAGGGGAGAAGAATACGAGGAGCAAGAAAAAAAAGCAAAATACAAAAACGAGGAGAACACAAGGGGCGAAAATCAGAGGAGGATCAAAAGTGTGGCATTACGTGGAGTAAGAGAAGTGTGAAAAACCCGAGGCGAAGAAACAGGGGAGAAGAATACGAGGAGCAAGAAAAAGAAAGCAAAATACAAAAAGGAGGAGAACACAAGGGGCGAAAATCAGAGGAGGATCAACAGTATGCCACTACGAGGAGTAAGAGAAGTGTGAAAAAGCTGATGTGAAGAAACAGGGGAGAAGAATACGAGGAGCAAGAAAAAAAAAAGCAAAATACAAAAACGAGGAGAACACAAGTGGCGACAATCAGAGGAGGATCAACAGTATGCCACTACGAGGAGCAAGAGAAGTGTGAAAAACCCGAGGCGAAGAAACAGGGGAGAAGAATACGAGGAGCAAGAAAAAAAAGCAAAATACAAAAACGAGGAGAACACAAGGGGCGAAAATCAGAGGCGGATCAAAAGTGTGGCAATACGTGGAGTAAGAGAAGTGTGAAAAACCCGAGGCGAAGAAACAGGGGAGAAGAATACGAGGAGCAAGAAAAAAAAAGCAAAATACAAAAACGAGGAGAACACAAGGGGCGAAAATCAGAGGAGGATCAACAGTATGCCACTACGAGGAGTAAGAGAAGTGTGAAAAAGCTGATGTGAAGAAACAGGGGAGAAGAATACGAGGAGCAAGAAAAAAAAAAGCAAAATACAAAAACGAGGAGAACACAAGTGGCGACAATCAGAGGAGGATCAACAGTATGCCACTACGAGGAGCAAGAGAAGTGTGAAAAACCCGAGGCGAAGAAACAGGGGAGAAGAATACGAGGAGCAAGAAAAAAAAGCAAAATACAAAAACGAGGAGAACACAAGGGGCGAAAATCAGAGGAGGATCAAAAGTGTGGCACTACGTGGAGTAACAGAAGTGTGAAAACCCCGAGCCAAAGAAACAGGGGAGAAGAATACGAGGAGCAAGAAAAAAAAAGCAAAATACAAAAACGAGGAGAACACAAGGGGCGAAAATCAGAGGAGGATCAAAAGTGTGGCACTACGTGGAGTAAGAGAAGTGTGAAAAACCCGAGGCGAAGAAACAGGGGAGAAGAATACGAGGAGCAAGAAAAAAAAAGCAAAATACAAAAACGAGGAGAACACAAGGGGCGAAAATCAGAGGAGGATCCAAAGTGTGGCACTACGTGGAGTAAGAGAAGTGTGAAAAAACCGAGGCGAAGAAGCAGGGGAGAAGAATAAGAGGAGCAAGAAAAAAAAAGCAAAATACAAAAACGAGGAGAACACAAGGGGCGAAAATCAGAGGAGGATCAAAATTGTGGCACTACGTGGAGTAAGAGAAGTGTGAAAAACACGAGGCGAAGAAACAGGGGAGAAGAATACGAGGAGCAAGAAAAAAAAGCAAAATACAAAAACGAGGAGAACACAAGGGGCGAAAATCAGAGGAGGATCAAAAGTGTGGCATTACGTGGAGTAAGAGAAGTGTGAAAAAGCCGAGGCGAAGAAACAGGGGAGAAGAATACGAGGAGCAAGAAAAAGAAAGCAAAATACAAAAAGGAGGAGAACACAAGGGGCGAAAATCAGAGGAGGATCAACAGTATGCCACTACGAGGAGCAAGAGAAGTGTGAAAAACCCGAGGCGACGAAACAGGGGAGAAGAATACGAGGAGCAAGAAAAAAAAAGTAAAATACAAAAACGAGGAGAACACAAGGGGCGAAAATCAGAGGAGGATGAAAAGTGTGGCACTAGGTGGAGTAAGAGAAGCGTGAAAAAGCCGAGGCGAAGAAACAGGGGAGAAGAATACGAGGAGCAAGAAAAAAAAAGCAAAATACAAAAACGAGGAGAACACAAGGGGCGAAAATCAGAGGAGGATCAACAGTATGCCACTACGAGGAGTAAGAGAAGTGTGAAAAAGCTGATGTGAAGAAACAGGGGAGAAGAATACGAGGAGCAAGAAAAAAAAAGCAAAATACAAAAACGAGGAGAAGACAAGGGGCGAAAATCAGAGGAGGATCAACAGTATGCCACTACGAGGAGCAAGAGAAGCGTGAAAAACACGAGGTGAAGAAACAGAGGAGAAGAATACGAGGAGCAAGAAAAAAAAGCAAAATACAAAAACGAGGAGAACACAAGGGGCGAAAATCAGAGGAGGATCAACCGTATGCCACTACGTGGAGTAAGAGAAGTGTGAAAAACCCGAGGCGAAGAAACAGGGGAGAAGAATACGAGGAGCAAGAAAAAAAAAGCAAAATACAAAAACGAGGAGAACACAAGGGGCGAAAATCAGAGGAGGATCAACAGTATGCCACTACGAGGAGCAAGAGAAGTGGGAAACACACGAGGCGAAGAAACAGGGGAGAAGAATACGAGGAGCAAGAAAAAAAAAGCAAAATACAAAAACGAGGAGAACACAAGGGGCGAAAATCAGAGGAGGATCAACAGTATGCCACTAGGTGGAGTAAGAGAAGTGTGAAAAACCCGAGGCGAAGAAACAGGGGAGAAGAATACGAGGAGCAAGAAAAAAAAAGCAAAATACAAAAACGAGGAGAACACAAGGGGCGAAAATCAGAGGAGGATCAAAAGTGTGGCACTAGGTGGAGTAAGAAAAGTGTGAAAAACCCGAGGCGAAGTAACAGGGGAGAAGAATACGAGGAGCAAGAAAAAAAAAGCAAAATACAAAAACGAGGAGAACACAAGGGGCGAAAATCAGAGGAGGATCAACAGTATGCCACTACGAGGAGTAAGAGAAGTGTGAAAAAGCTGATGTGAAGAAACAGGGGAGAAGAATACGAGGACCAAGAAAAAAAAAGCAAAATACAAAAACGAGGAGAACACAAGGGGCGAAAATCAGAGGAGGATCAACAGTATGCTACTACGAGGAGCAAGAGAAGAATGAGAAACCCGAGGTTAAGAAACAGAGGAGAAGAATACGAGGAGCAAGAAAAAAAAGCAAAATACAAAAACGAGGAGAACACAAGGGGCGAAAATCAGAGGAGGATCAACCGTATGCCACTACGTGGAGTAAGAGAAGTGTGAAAAACCCGAGGCGAAGACGCAGGGGAGAAGAATAAGAGGAGCAAGAAAAAAAAAGCAAAATACAAAAACGAGGAGAACACAAGGGGCGAAAATCAGAGGAGGATCAAAATTGTGGCACTACGTGGAGTAAGAGAAGTGTGAAAAACCCGAGGCGAAGAAACAGGGGAGAAGAATACGAGGAGCAAGAAAAAAAAGCAAAATACAAAAACGAGGAGAACACAAGGGGCGAAAATCAGAGGAGGATCAAAAGTGTGGCATTACGTGGAGTAAGAGAAGTGTGAAAAACCCGAGGCGAAGAAACAGGGGAGAAGAATACGAGGAGCAAGAAAAAGAAAGCAAAATACAAAAAGGAGGAGAACACAAGGGGCGAAAATCAGAGGAGGATCAACAGTATGCCACTACGAGGAGTAAGAGAAGTGTGAAAAAGCTGATGTGAAGAAACAGGGGAGAAGAATACGAGGAGCAAGAAAAAAAAAAGCAAAATACAAAAACGAGGAGAACACAAGTGGCGACAATCAGAGGAGGATCAACAGTATGCCACTACGAGGAGCAAGAGAAGTGTGAAAAACCCGAGGCGAAGAAACAGGGGAGAAGAATACGAGGAGCAAGAAAAAAAAGCAAAATACAAAAACGAGGAGAACACAAGGGGCGAAAATCAGAGGAGGATCAAAAGTGTGGCACTACGTGGAGTAAGAGAAGTGTGAAAAACCCGAGCCAAAGAAACAGGGGAGAAGAATACGAGGAGCAAGAAAAAAAAAGCAAAATACAAAAACGAGGAGAACACAAGGGGCGAAAATCAGAGGAGGATCAAAAGTGTGGCACTACGTGGAGTAAGAGAAGTGTGAAAAACCCGAGGCGAAGAAACAGGGGAGAAGAATACGAGGAGCAAGAAAAAAAAAGCAAAATACAAAAACGAGGAGAACACAAGGGGCGAAAATCAGAGGAGGATCCAAAGTCTGGCACTACGTGGAGTAAGAGAAGTGTGAAAAACCCGAGGCGAAGAAACAGGGGAGAAGAATAAGAGGAGCATGAAAAAAAAAGCAAAATACAAAAACGAGGAGAACACAAGGGGCGAAAATCAGAGGAGGATCAAAAGTGTGGCACTACGAGTAGTAAGAGAAGTGTGAAAAAGCTGATGTGAAGAAACAGGGGAGAAGAATACGAGGAGCAAGAAAAAAAAAGCAAAATACAAAAACGAGGAGAACACAAGTGGCGAAAATCAGAGGAGGATCAACAGTATGCCACTACGAGGAGCAAGAGAAGTGTGAAAAACCCGAGGCGAAGAAACAGGGGAGAAGAATACGAGGAGCAAGAAAAAAAAAGCAAAATACAAAAACGAGGAGAACACAAGGGGCGAAAATCAGAGTAGGATCAACAGTATGCCACTACGAGGTGTAAGAGAAGTGTGAAAAAGCTGATGTGAAGAAACAGGGGAGAAGAATACGAGGAGCAAGGAAAAAAAAGCAAAATACAAAAACGAGGAGAACACAAGGGGCGAAAATCAGAGGAGGATCAACAGTATGCCACTACGAGGAGCAAGAGAAGTGTGAAAAACCCGAGGCGAAGAAACAGGGGAGAAGAATACGAGGAGCAAGAAAAAAAAGCAAAATACAAAAACGAGGAGAACACAAGGGGCGAAAATCAGAGGAGGATCAAAAGTGTGGCACTACGTGGAGTAAGAGACGTGTGAAAAACCGAGCCAAAGAAACAGGGGAGAAGAATACGAGGAGCAAGAAAAAAAAAGCAAAATACAAAAACGAGGAGAACACAAGGGGCGAAAATCACAGGAGGATCAAAAGTGTGGCACTACGTGGAGTAAGAGAAGTGTGAAAAACCCGAGGCGAAGAAACAGGGGAGAAGAATACGAAGAGCAAGAAAAAAAAAGCAAAATACAAAAACGAGGAGAACACAAGGGGTGAAAATCAGAGGAGGATCCAAAGTGTGGCACTACGTGGAGTAAGAGATGTGAAAAACCCGAGGCGAAGAAACAGGGGAGAAGAATACGAGGAGCAAGAAAAAAAAAGCAAAATACAAAAACGAGGAGAACACAAGGGGCGAAAATCAGAGGAGGATCAACAGTATGCCACTACGAGGAGTAAGAGAAGTGTGAAAAAGCTGATGTGAAGAAACAGGGGAGAAGAATACGAGGAGCAAGAAAAAAAAAGCAAAATACAAAAACGAGGAGAACACAAGGGGCGAAAATCAGAGGAGGATCAACAGTATGCCACTACGAGGAGCAAGAGAAGTGTGAAAAACACGAGGTGAAGAAACAGAGGAGAAGAATACGAGGAGCAAGAAAAAAAAGCAAAATACAAAAACGAGGAGAACACAAGGGGCGAAAATCAGAGGAGGATCAACCGTACGCCACTACGTGGAGTAAGAGAAGTGTGAAAAACCCGAGGCGAAGAAACAGGGGAGAAGAATACGAGGAGCAAGAAAAAAAAAGCAAAATACAAAAACGAGGAGAACACAAGGGGCGAAAATCAGAGGAGGATCAAAAGTGTGGCACTACGTGGAGTAAGAGAAGTGTGAAAAACCCGAGGCGAAGAAACAGGGGAGAAGAATACGAGGAGCAAGAAAAAAAAGCAAAATACAAAAACGAGGAGAACACAAGGGGCGAAAATCAGAAGAGGATCAAATGGGTGGCACTACGTGGAGTAAGAGAAGTGTGAAAAACCCGAGGCGAAGAAACAGGGGAGAAGAATACGAGGAGCAAGAAAAAAAAAGCAAAATACAAAAACGAGGAGAACACAAGGGGCGAAAATCAGAGGAGGATCAAAAGTGTGGCACTACGTGGAGTAAGAGAAGTGTGAAAAACCCGAGGCGAAGAAACAGGGGAGAAGAATACGAGGAGCAAGAAAAAAAAAGCAAAATACAAAAACGAGGAGAACACAAGGGGCGAAAATCAGAGGAGGATCCAAAGTGTGGCACTACGTGGAGTAAGAGAAGTGTGAAAAACCCGAGGCGAAGAAACAGGGGAGAAGAATAAGAGGAGCATGAAAAAAAAAGCAAAATACAAAAACGAGGAGAACACAAGGGGCGAAAATCAGAGGAGGATCAAAAGTGTGGCACTACGAGTAGTAAGAGAAGTGTGAAAAAGCTGATGTGAAGAAACAGGGGAGAAGAATACGAGGAGCAAGAAAAAAAAAGCAAAATACAAAAACGAGGAGAACACAAGTGGCGAAAATCAGAGGAGGATCAACAGTATGCCACTACGAGGAGCAAGAGAAGTGTGAAAAACCCGAGGCGAAGAAACAGGGGAGAAGAATACGAGGAGCAAGAAAAAAAAAGCAAAATACAAAAACGAGGAGAACACAAGGGGCGAAAATCAGAGTAGGATCAACAGTATGCCACTACGAGGTGTAAGAGAAGTGTGAAAAAGCTGATGTGAAGAAACAGGGGAGAAGAATACGAGGAGCAAGGAAAAAAAAGCAAAATACAAAAACGAGGAGAACACAAGGGGCGAAAATCAGAGGAGGATCAACAGTATGCCACTACGAGGAGCAAGAGAAGTGTGAAAAACCCGAGGCGAAGAAACAGGGGAGAAGAATACGAGGAGCAAGAAAAAAAAGCAAAATACAAAAACGAGGAGAACACAAGGGGCGAAAATCAGAGGAGGATCAAAAGTGTGGCACTACGTGGAGTAAGAGACGTGTGAAAAACCGAGCCAAAGAAACAGGGGAGAAGAATACGAGGAGCAAGAAAAAAAAAGCAAAATACAAAAACGAGGAGAACACAAGGGGCGAAAATCAGAGGAGGATCAAAAGTGTGGCACTACGTGGAGTAAGAGAAGTGTGAAAAACCCGAGGCGAAGAAACAGGGGAGAAGAATACGAAGAGCAAGAAAAAAAAAGCAAAATACAAAAACGAGGAGAACACAAGGGGTGAAAATCAGAGGAGGATCCAAAGTGTGGCACTACGTGGAGTAAGAGATGTGAAAAACCCGAGGCGAAGAAACAGGGGAGAAGAATACGAGGAGCAAGAAAAAAAAAGCAAAATACAAAAACGAGGAGAACACAAGGGGCGAAAATCAGAGGAGGATCAACAGTATGCCACTACGAGGAGTAAGAGAAGTGTGAAAAAGCTGATGTGAAGAAACAGGGGAGAAGAATACGAGGAGCAAGAAAAAAAAAGCAAAATACAAAAACGAGGAGAACACAAGGGGCGAAAATCAGAGGAGGATCAACAGTATGCCACTACGAGGAGCAAGAGAAGTGTGAAAAACACGAGGTGAAGAAACAGAGGAGAAGAATACGAGGAGCAAGAAAAAAAAGCAAAATACAAAAACGAGGAGAACACAAGGGGCGAAAATCAGAGGAGGATCAACCGTATGCCACTACGTGGAGAAAGAGAAGTGTGAAAAACCCGAGGCGAAGAAACAGAGGAGAAGAATACGAGGAGCAAGAAAAAAAAAGCAAAATACAAAAACGAGGAGAACACAAGGGGCGAAAATCAGAGGAGGATCAACCGTATGCCACTACGTGGAGTAAGAGAAGTGTGAAAAACCCGAGGCGAAGAAACAGGGGAGAAGAATACGAGGAGCAAGAAAAAAAAAGCAAAATACAAAAACGAGGAGAACACAAGGGGCGAAAATCAGAGGAGGATCAAAAGTGTGGCACTACGTGGAGTAAGAGAAGTGTGAAAAACCCGAGGCGAAGAAACAGGGGAGAAGAATACGAGGAGCAAGAAAAAAAAGCAAAATACAAAAACGAGGAGAACACAAGGGGCGAAAATCAGAAGAGGATCAAAAGGGTGGCACTACGTGGAGTAAGAGAAGTGTGAAAAACCCGAGGCGAAGAAACAGGGGAGAAGAATACGAGGAGCAAGAAAAAAAAAGCAAAATACAAAAACGAGGAGAACACAAGGGGCGAAAATCAGAGGAGGATCAAAAGTGTGGCACTACGTGGAGTAAGAGAAGTGTGAAAAACCCGAGGCGAAGAAACAGGGGAGAAGAATACGAGGAGCAAGAAAAAAAAAGCAAAATACAAAAACGAGGAGAACACAAGGGGCGAAAATCAGAGGAGGATCCAAAGTGTGGCACTACGTGGAGTAAGAGAAGTGTGAAAAACCCGAGGCGAAGAAACAGGGGAGAAGAATAAGAGGAGCATGAAAAAAAAAGCAAAATACAAAAACGAGGAGAACACAAGGGGCGAAAATCAGAGGAGGATCAAAAGTGTGGCACTACGAGTAGTAAGAGAAGTGTGAAAAAGCTGATGTGAAGAAACAGGGGAGAAGAATACGAGGAGCAAGAAAAAAAAAGCAAAATACAAAAACGAGGAGAACACAAGTGGCGAAAATCAGAGGAGGATCAACAGTATGCCACTACGAGGAGCAAGAGAAGTGTGAAAAACCCGAGGCGAAGAAACAGGGGAGAAGAATACGAGGAGCAAGAAAAAAAAAGCAAAATACAAAAACGAGGAGAACACAAGGGGCGAAAATCAGAGTAGGATCAACAGTATGCCACTACGAGGAGTAAGAGAAGTGTGAAAAAGCTGATGTGAAGAAACAGGGGAGAAGAATACGAGGAGCAAGGAAAAAAAAAGCAAAATACAAAAACGAGGAGAACACAAGGGGCGAAAATCAGAGGAGGATCAACAGTATGCCACTACGAGGAGCAAGAGAAGTGTGAAAAACCCGAGGCGAAGAAACAGGGGAGAAGAATACGAGGAGCAAGAAAAAAAAGCAAAATACAAAAACGAGGAGAACACAAGGGGCGAAAATCAGAGGAGGATCAAAAGTGTGGCACTACGTGGAGTAAGAGACGTGTGAAAAACCGAGCCAAAGAAACAGGGGAGAAGAATACGAGGAGCAAGAAAAAAAAAGCAAAATACAAAAACGAGGAGAACACAAGGGGCGAAAATCAGAGGAGGATCAAAAGTGTGGCACTACGTGGAGTAAGAGAAGTGTGAAAAACCCGAGGCGAAGAAACAGGGGAGAAGAATACGAAGAGCAAGAAAAAAAAAGCAAAATACAAAAACGAGGAGAACAAAAGGGGTGAAAATCAGAGGAGGATCCAAAGTGTGGCACTACGTGGAGTAAGAGATGTGAAAAACCCGAGGCGAAGAAACAGGGGAGAAGAATACGAGGAGCAAGAAAAAAAAAGCAAAATACAAAAACGAGGAGAACACAAGGGGCGAAAATCAGAGGAGGATCAACAGTATGCCACTACGAGGAGCAAGAGAAGTGTGAAAAACCCGAGGCGAAGAAACAGGGGAGAAGAATACGAGGAGCAAGAAAAAAAAGCAAAATACAAAAACGAGGAGAACACAAGGGGCGAAAATCAGAAGAGGATCAAAAGGGTGGCACTACGTGGAGTAAGAGAAGTGTGAAAAACCCGAGGCGAAGAAACAGGGGAGAAGAATACGAGCAGCAAGAAAAAAAAAGCAAAATACAAAAACGAGGAGAACACAAGGGGCGAAAATCAGAGGAGGATCAAAAGTGTGGAACTACGTGGAGTAAGAGAAGTGTGAAAAACCCGAGGCGAAGAAACAGGGGAGAAGAATAAGAGGAGCAAGAAAAAAAAAGCAAAATACAAAAACGAGGAGAACACAAGGGGCGAAAATCAGAGGAGGATCACCAGTATGCCACTACGAGGAGTAAGAGAAGTGTGAAAAAGCTGATGTGAAGAAACAGGGGAGAAGAATACGAGGAGCAAGAAAAAAAAAGCAAAATACAAAAACGAGGAGAACACAAGGGGCGAAAATCAGAGGAGGATCAACAGTATGCCACTAGGTGGAGTAAGAGAAGTGTGAAAAACCCGAGGTGAAGAAACAGGGGAGAAGAATACGAGGAGCAAGAAAAAAAAAGCAAAATACAAAAACGAGGAGAACAAAAGGGGCGAAAATCAGAGGAGGATCAAAAGTGTGGCACTACGTGGAGTAAGAGAAGTGTGAAAAACCCAAGGCGAAGAAACAGGGGAGAAGAATACAAGGAGCAAGAAAAAAAAAGCAAAATACAAAAACGAGGAGAACACAAGGGGCGAAAATCAGAGGAGGATCAAAAGTGTGGCACTACGAGGAGCAAGAGCAGTGTGAAAAAGCCGAGGCAAAGAAACAGGGGAGAAGAATACGAGGAGCAAGAAAAAAAAAGCAAAATACAAAAACGAGGAGAACACAAGGGGCAAAAATCAGAGGAGGATCAAAAGTGTGGCAGTACGAGGAGCAAGAACAGTGTGAAAAACCTGAGGTGAAGAAACAGGGGAGAAGAATACAAAGAGCAAGAAAGAAAAGCAAAATACAAAAACGAGGAGAACACAAGGGGCAAAAATCAGAGGAGGATCAAAAGTGTGGCACTACAAGGAGCAAGAGAAGTGTGAACAACGCGAGGTGAAGAAACAGGGGAGAAGAATACAAGGAGCACGAAAAAAAAAGCAAAATACAAAAACGAGGAGAACACAAGGGGCGAAAATCAGAGGAGGATCAAAAGTGTGCCACTACGAGGAGCAAGAGCAGTGTGAAAAACCCGAGGCAAAGAAACAGGGGAGAAGAATACGAGGAGCAAGGAAAAAAAAAGCAAAATACAAAAACGAGAAGAACACAAGGGATGAAAATCAGAGCAGGATCAAAGGGGTGGCACTACAAGGAGTAAGAGACGTGTGAAAAACACAAGGCGAAGAAACAGGGGAGAAGAATACAAGGAGCAAGAAAAAAAAAGCAAAATACAAAAACGAGAAGAACACAAGGGGTGAAAATCAGAGGAGGATCAAAAGTGTGGCACTACATGGAGTAAGAGAAGTGTGAAAAACCCAAGGCGAAGAAACAGGGGAGAAGAATACGGGGAGCAAGAAAAAAAAGCAAAATACAAAAACGAGGAGAACACAAGGGGCGAAAATCAGAGGAGGATCAAAAGTGTGGCACTACATGGAGAAAGAGCAGTGTGAAAAACCCGAGGTGAAGAAACACGGGAGAAAAATACGGGGAGCAAGAAAAAAAAAAGCAAAATACAAAAACGAGGAGAACACAAGGGGCGAAAATCAGAGGAGGATCAAAAGTGTGGCACTACATGGAGTAAGAGAAGTGTGAAAAACGCAACGCGAAAAAACAGGGGAGAAGAATACGGAGAGCAAGAACAAAAAAGCAAAATACAAAAACGAGGAGAACACAAGGGGCGAAAATCAGAGGAGGATCAAAAGTGTGGCACTACAAGGAGTAAGAGACGTGTGAAAAACACGAGGCGAAGAAACAGGGGAGAAGAACACGAGGAGCAAGAAAAAAAAAGCAAAATACAAAAACGAGGAGAACACAAGGGGCGAAAATCAGAGGAGGATCAAAAGTGTGGCACTACATGGAGTAAGAGAACTGTGAAAAACCCAAGGCAAAGAAACAGGGGAGAAGACTACGGGGAGCAAGAAAAAAAAACCAAAATACAAAAACGAGGAGAACACAAGGGGCGAAAATCAGAGGAGGATAAAAAGTGTGGCACTACATGGAGTAAGAGAAGTGTGAAAAACCCAAGGCGAAGAAACAGGGGAGAAGAATACGAGGAGCAAGAAAAAAAAAGCAAAATACAAAAACGAGGAGAACACAAGGGGCAAAAATCAGAGGAGGATCAAAAGTGCGCCACTATGAGGAGTAAGAGCATCGTGAAAAAGCTGAGGCTAAGAAACACGGGAGAAGAATACGAGGAGCAAGAAAAAAAAGCAAAATACAAAAACGAGGAGAACACAAGGGGCAAAAATCAGAGGAGGATCAAAAGTGTGCCACTGCGAGGAGTAAGAGCAGTGTGAAAAACTCGAGGTGAAGAAACAGGGGAGAAGAATACGGGGAGCAAGAAAAAAAAAGCAAAATACAAAAACGAGGAGAACACAAGGGGTGAAAATCAGAGGAGGATCAAAAGTGTGGCACTACGTGGAGTAAGAGAAGTGTGAAAAACCCGAGGCGAAGAAACAGGGGAGAAGAATACGAGGAGCAAGAAAAAAAAGCAAAATACAAAAACGAGGAGAACACAAGGGGCGAAAATCAGAGGAGGATCAACAGTATGCCACTACGAGGAGCAAGAGAAGTGTGAAAAACACGAGGTGAAGAAACAGAGGAGAAGAATACGAGGAGCAAGAAAAAAAAGCAAAATACAAAAACGAGGAGAACACAAGGGGCGAAAATCAGAGGAGGATCAACCGTATGCCACTACGTGGAGTAAGAGAAGTGTGAAAAACCCGAGGCGAAGAAACAGGGGAGAAGAATACGAGGAGCAAGAAAAAAAAAGCAAAATACAAAAACGAGGAGAACACAAGGGGCGAAAATCAGAGGAGGATCAAAAGTGTGGCACTACGTGGAGTAAGAGAAGTGTGAAAAACCCGAGGCGAAGAAACAGGGGAGAAGAATACGAGGAGCAAGAAAAAAAAAGCAAAATACAAAAACGAGGAGAACACAAGGGGCGAAAATCAGAGGAGGATCAAAAGTGTGGCACTAGGTGGAGTAAGAGAAGTGTGAAAAACCCGAGGCGAAGAAACAGGGGAGAAGAATACGAGGAGCAAGAAAAAAAGGCAAAATACAAAAACGAGGAAAACACAAGGGGCGAAAATCAGAGAAGGATCAAAATTGTGGCACTACGTGGAGTAAGAGAAGTGTGAAAAACCCGAGGCGAAGAAACAGGGGAGAAGAATACGAGGAGCAAGAAAAAAAAAGCAAAATACAAAAACGAGGAGAACACAAGGGGCGAAAATCAGAGGAGGATCAACAGTATGCCACTAGGTGGAGTAAGAGAAGTGTGAAAAACCCGAGGCGAAGAAACAGGGGAGAAGAATACGAGGAGCAAGAAAAAAAAAGCAAAATACAAAAACGAGGAGAACACAAGGGGCGAAAATCATAGGAGGATCAAAAGTGTGGCACTACGTGCAGTAAGAGAAGTG
Organism: Cervus elaphus; assembly: GCF_910594005.1. NCBI lineage: Eukaryota > Metazoa > Chordata > Mammalia > Artiodactyla > Cervidae > Cervus > Cervus elaphus. Next base: position 14,616,200 of record NC_057848.1, on the reverse strand, counting down.
TGAAAAACCCGAGGTGAAGAAACAGGGGAGAAGAATACGAGGAGCAAGAAAAAAAAAGCAAAATACAAAAACGAGGAGAACACAAGGGGCGAAAATCAGAGGAGGATCAAAAGTGTGGCACTACGTGGAGTAAGAGAAGTGTGAAAAACCCGAGGTGAAGAAACAGGGGAGAAGAATACGAGGAGCAAGAAAAAAAAAAGCAAAATACAAAAACGAGGAGAACACAAGGGGCGAAAATCAGAGGAGGATCAACAGTATGCCACTACGAGGAGTAAGAGAAGTGTGAAAAAGCTGATGTGAAGAAACAGGGGAGAAGAATACGAGGAGCAAGAAAAAAAAAGCAAAATACAAAAACGAGGAGAACACAAGGAGCGAAAATCAGAGGAGGATCAACCGTATGCCACTACGTGGAGCAAGAGAAGTGTGAAAAACCCGAGGCGAAGAAACACAGGAGAAGAATACGCGGAGCAAGAAAAAAAAGCAAAATACAAAAACGAGGAGAACACAAGGGGCGAAAATCAGAGGAGGATCAACCGTATGCCACTACGTGAAGTAAGAGAAGTGTGAAAAACCCGAGGCAAAGAAACAGGGGAGAAGAATAAGAGGAGCAAGAAAAAAAAAGCAAAATACAAAAACGAGGAGAACACAAGGGGCGAAAATCAGAGGAGGATCAACAGTATGCCACTACGAGGAGCAAGAGAAGTGTGAAAAACCCGAGGCGAAGAAACAGAGGAGAAGAATACGCGGAGCAAGAAAAAAAAGCAAAATACAAAAACGAGGAGAACACAAGGGGCGAAAATCAGAGGAGGATCAAAAGTGTGGCACTACGTGGAGTAAGAGAAGTGTGAAAAACCCGAGGCGAAGAAACAGGGGAGAAGAATACGAGGAGCAAGAAAAAAAAAAGCAAAATACAAAAACGAGGAGAACACAAGGGCCGAAAATCAGAGGAGGATCAAAAGTGTGGCACTACGTGGAGTAAGAGAAGTGTGAAAAACCCGAGGCGAAGAAACAGGGGAGAAGAATACAAGGAGCACGAAAAAAAAAGCAAAATACAAAAACGAGGAGAACACAAGGGGCGAAAATCAGAGGAGGATCAAAGGTGTGGCACTACGTGGAGTAAGAGAAGTGTGAAAAACCCAAGGCGAAGAAACAGGGGAGAAGAATACAAGGAGCAAGAAAAAAAAAGCAAAATACAAAAACGAGGAGAACACAAGGGGCGAAAAGCAGAGGAGGATCAACAGTATGCCACTACGAGGAGCAAGAGAAGTGTGAAAAACCCGAGGCGAAGAAACAGAGGAGAAGAATACGAGGAGCAAGAAGAAAAAGCAAAATACAAAAACGAGGAGAACACAAGGGGCGAAAATCAGAGGAGGATCAAAAGTGTGGCACTAGGTGGAGTAAGAGAAGTGTGAAAAACGCGAGGCGAAGAAACAGGGGAGAAGAATACGAGGAGCAAGAAAAAAAAAGCAAAATACAAAAACGAGGAGAACACAAGGGGCGAAAATCAGAGGAGGATCAACAGTATGCCACTACGAGGAGCAAGAGAAGTGGGAAACACACGAGGCGAAGAAACAGGGGAGAAGAATACGAGGAGCAAGAAAAAAAAAGCAAAATACAAAAACGAGGAGAACACAAGGGGCGAAAATCAGAGGAGGATCAACAGTATGCCACTAGGTGGAGTAAGAGAAGTGTGAAAAACGCGAGGAGAAGTAACAGGGGAGAAGAATACGAGGAGCAAGAAAAAAAAAGCAAAATACAAAAACGAGGAGAACACAAGGGGCGAAAATCAGAGAAGGATCAACAGTATGCCACTACGAGGAGTAAGAGAAGTGTGAAAAAGCTGATGTGAAGAAACAGGGGAGAAGAATACGAGGACCAAGAAAAAAAAAGCAAAATACAAAAACGAGGAGAACACAAGGGGCGAAAATCAGAGGAGGATCAACAGTATGCTACTATGAGGAGCAAGAGAAGAATGAAAAACCCGAGGTGAAGAAACAGAGGAGAAGAATACGAGGAGCAAGAAAAAAAAGCAAAATACAAAAACGAGGAGAACACAAGGGGCGAAAATCAGAGGAGGATCAACCGTATGCCACTACGTGGAGTAAGAGAAGTGTGAAAAACCCGAGGCGAAGACGCAGGGGAGAAGAATAAGAGGAGCAAGAAAAAAAAAGCAAAATACAAAAACGAGGAGAACACAAGGGGCGAAAATCAGAGGAGGATCAAAATTGTGGCACTACGTGGAGTAAGAGAAGTGTGAAAAACCCGAGGCGAAGAAACAGGGGAGAAGAATACGAGGAGCAAGAAAAAAAAGCAAAATACAAAAACGAGGAGAACACAAGGGGCGAAAATCAGAGGAGGATCAAAAGTGTGGCATTACGTGGAGTAAGAGAAGTGTGAAAAACCCGAGGCGAAGAAACAGGGGAGAAGAATACGAGGAGCAAGAAAAAGAAAGCAAAATACAAAAAGGAGGAGAACACAAGGGGCGAAAATCAGAGGAGGATCAACAGTATGCCACTACGAGGAGTAAGAGAAGTGAGAAAAAGCTGATGTGAAGAAACAGGGGAGAAGAATACGAGGAGCAAGAAAAAAAAAAGCAAAATACAAAAACGAGGAGAACACAAGTGGCGACAATCAGAGGAGGATCAACAGTATGCCACTACGAGGAGCAAGAGAAGTGTGAAAAACCCGAGGCGAAGAAACGGGAGAAGAATACGAGGAGCAAGAAAAAAAAGCAAAATACAAAAACGAGGAGAACACAAGGGGCGAAAATCAGAGGCGGATCAAAAGTGTGGCAATACGTGGAGTAAGAGAAGTGTGAAAAACCCGAGGCGAAGAAACAGGGGAGAAGAATACGAGGAGCAAGAAAAAAAAAGCAAAATACAAAAACGAGGAGAACACAAGGGGCGAAAATCAGAGGAGGATCAACAGTATGCCACTACGAGGAGTAAGAGAAGTGTGAAAAAGCTGATGTGAAGAAACAGGGGAGAAGAATACGAGGAGCAAGAAAAAAAAAGCAAAATACAAAAACGAGGAGAACACAAGGGGCGAAAATCAGAGGAGGATCAACAGTATGCCACTACGAGGAGCAAGAGAAGTGTGAAAAACCCGAGGCGAAGAAACAGAGGAGAAGAATACGCGGAGCAAGAAAAAAAAGCAAAATACAAAAACGAGGAGAACACAAGGGGCGAAAATCAGAGGAGGATCAAAAGTGTGGCACTACGTGGAGTAAGAGAAGTGTGAAAAACCCAAGGCGAAGAAACAGGGGAGAAGAATACAAGGAGCAAGAAAAAAAAAGCAAAATACAAAAACGAGGAGAACACAAGGGGCGAAAATCAGAGGAGGATCAACAGTATGCCACTACGAGGAGCAAGAGAAGTGTGAAAAACCCGAGGCGAAGAAACAGAGGAGAAGAATACGAGGAGCAAGAAAAAAAAGCAAAATACAAAAACGAGGAGAACACAAGGGGCGAAAATCAGAGGAGGATCAACCGTATGCCACTACGTGGAGTAAGAGAAGTGTGAAAAACCCGAGACGAAGAAACAGGGGAGAAGAATACGAGGAGCAAGAAAAAAAAAGCAAAATACAAAAACGAGGAGAACACAAGGGGCGAAAATCAGAGGAGGATCAACAGTATGCCACTACGAGGAGCAAGAGAAGTGTGAAAAACCCGAGGCGAAGAAACAGGGGAGAAGAATACGAGGAGCAAGAAAAAAAAGCAAAATACAAAAACGAGGAGAACACAAGGGGCGAAAATCAGAGGAGGATCAACCGTATGCCACTACGTGCAGTAAGAGAAGTGTGAAAAACCCGAGGCGAAGAAACAGGGGAGAAGAATACGAGGAGCAAGAAAAAAAAAGCAAAATACAAAAACGAGGAGAACACAAGGGGCGAAAATCAGAGGAGGATCAAAAGTGTGGCACTACGTGCAGTAAGAGAAGTGTGAAAAACCCGAGGTGAAGAAACAGGGGAGAAGAATACGAGGAGCAAGAAAAAAAAAGCAAAATACAAAAACGAGGAGAACACAAGGGGCGAAAATCAGAGGAGGATCAAAAGTGTGGCACTACGTGGAGTAAGAGAAGTGTGAAAAACCCGAGGTGAAGAAACAGGGGAGAAGAATACGAGGAGCAAGAAAAAAAAAAGCAAAATACAAAAACGAGGAGAACACAAGGGGCGAAAATCAGAGGAGGATCAACAGTATGCCACTACGAGGAGTAAGAGAAGTGTGAAAAAGCTGATGTGAAGAAACAGGGGAGAAGAATACGAGGAGCAAGAAAAAAAAAGCAAAATACAAAAACGAGGAGAACACAAGGAGCGAAAATCAGAGGAGGATCAACCGTATGCCACTACGTGGAGCAAGAGAAGTGTGAAAAACCCGAGGCGAAGAAACACAGGAGAAGAATACGCGGAGCAAGAAAAAAAAGCAAAATACAAAAACGAGGAGAACACAAGGGGCGAAAATCAGAGGAGGATCAACCGTATGCCACTACGTGAAGTAAGAGAAGTGTGAAAAACCCGAGGCAAAGAAACAGGGGAGAAGAATAAGAGGAGCAAGAAAAAAAAAGCAAAATACAAAAACGAGGAGAACACAAGGGGCGAAAATCAGAGGAGGATCAACAGTATGCCACTACGAGGAGCAAGAGAAGTGTGAAAAACCCGAGGCGAAGAAACAGAGGAGAAGAATACGCGGAGCAAGAAAAAAAAGCAAAATACAAAAACGAGGAGAACACAAGGGGCGAAAATCAGAGGAGGATCAAAAGTGTGGCACTACGTGGAGAAAGAGAAGTGTGAAAAACCCGAGGCGAAGAAACAGGGGAGAAGAATACGAGGAGCAAGAAAAAAAAAAGCAAAATACAAAAACGAGGAGAACACAAGGGCCGAAAATCAGAGGAGGATCAAAAGTGTGGCACTACGTGGAGTAAGAGAAGTGTGAAAAACCCGAGGCGAAGAAACAGGGGAGAAGAATACAAGGAGCACGAAAAAAAAAGCAAAATACAAAAACGAGGAGAACACAAGGGGCGAAAATCAGAGGAGGATCAAAGGTGTGGCACTACGTGGAGTAAGAGAAGTGTGAAAAACCCAAGGCGAAGAAACAGGGGAGAAGAATACAAGGAGCAAGAAAAAAAAAGCAAAATACAAAAACGAGGAGAACACAAGGGGCGAAAAGCAGAGGAGGATCAACAGTATGCCACTACGAGGAGCAAGAGAAGTGTGAAAAACCCGAGGCGAAGAAACAGAGGAGAAGAATACGAGGAGCAAGAAGAAAAAGCAAAATACAAAAACGAGGAGAACACAAGGGGCGAAAATCAGAGGAGGATCAAAAGTGTGGCACTAGGTGGAGTAAGAGAAGTGTGAAAAACGCGAGGCGAAGAAACAGGGGAGAAGAATACGAGGAGCAAGAAAAAAAAAGCAAAATACAAAAACGAGGAGAACACAAGGGGCGAAAATCAGAGGAGGATCAACAGTATGCCACTACGAGGAGCAAGAGAAGTGGGAAACACACGAGGCGAAGAAACAGGGGAGAAGAATACGAGGAGCAAGAAAAAAAAAGCAAAATACAAAAACGAGGAGAACACAAGGGGCGAAAATCAGAGGAGGATCAACAGTATGCCACTAGGTGGAGTAAGAGAAGTGTGAAAAACGCGAGGAGAAGTAACAGGGGAGAAGAATACGAGGAGCAAGAAAAAAAAAGCAAAATACAAAAACGAGGAGAACACAAGGGGCGAAAATCAGAGAAGGATCAACAGTATGCCACTACGAGGAGTAAGAGAAGTGTGAAAAAGCTGATGTGAAGAAACAGGGGAGAAGAATACGAGGACCAAGAAAAAAAAAGCAAAATACAAAAACGAGGAGAACACAAGGGGCGAAAATCAGAGGAGGATCAACAGTATGCTACTATGAGGAGCAAGAGAAGAATGAAAAACCCGAGGTGAAGAAACAGAGGAGAAGAATACGAGGAGCAAGAAAAAAAAGCAAAATACAAAAACGAGGAGAACACAAGGGGCGAAAATCAGAGGAGGATCAACCGTATGCCACTACGTGGAGTAAGAGAAGTGTGAAAAACCCGAGGCGAAGACGCAGGGGAGAAGAATAAGAGGAGCAAGAAAAAAAAAGCAAAATACAAAAACGAGGAGAACACAAGGGGCGAAAATCAGAGGAGGATCAAAATTGTGGCACTACGTGGAGTAAGAGAAGTGTGAAAAACCCGAGGCGAAGAAACAGGGGAGAAGAATACGAGGAGCAAGAAAAAAAAGCAAAATACAAAAACGAGGAGAACACAAGGGGCGAAAATCAGAGGAGGATCAAAAGTGTGGCATTACGTGGAGTAAGAGAAGTGTGAAAAACCCGAGGCGAAGAAACAGGGGAGAAGAATACGAGGAGCAAGAAAAAGAAAGCAAAATACAAAAAGGAGGAGAACACAAGGGGCGAAAATCAGAGGAGGATCAACAGTATGCCACTACGAGGAGTAAGAGAAGTGTGAAAAAGCTGATGTGAAGAAACAGGGGAGAAGAATACGAGGAGCAAGAAAAAAAAAAGCAAAATACAAAAACGAGGAGAACACAAGTGGCGACAATCAGAGGAGGATCAACAGTATGCCACTACGAGGAGCAAGAGAAGTGTGAAAAACCCGAGGCGAAGAAACAGGGGAGAAGAATACGAGGAGCAAGAAAAAAAAGCAAAATACAAAAACGAGGAGAACACAAGGGGCGAAAATCAGAGGCGGATCAAAAGTGTGGCAATACGTGGAGTAAGAGAAGTGTGAAAAACCCGAGGCGAAGAAACAGGGGAGAAGAATACGAGGAGCAAGAAAAAAAAAGCAAAATACAAAAACGAGGAGAACACAAGGGGCGAAAATCAGAGGAGGATCAACAGTATGCCACTACGAGGAGTAAGAGAAGTGTGAAAAAGCTGATGTGAAGAAACAGGGGAGAAGAATACGAGGAGCAAGAAAAAAAAAAGCAAAATACAAAAACGAGGAGAACACAAGTGGCGACAATCAGAGGAGGATCAACAGTATGCCACTACGAGGAGCAAGAGAAGTGTGAAAAACCCGAGGCGAAGAAACAGGGGAGAAGAATACGAGGAGCAAGAAAAAAAAGCAAAATACAAAAACGAGGAGAACACAAGGGGCGAAAATCAGAGGAGGATCAAAAGTGTGGCACTACGTGGAGTAACAGAAGTGTGAAAACCCCGAGCCAAAGAAACAGGGGAGAAGAATACGAGGAGCAAGAAAAAAAAAGCAAAATACAAAAACGAGGAGAACACAAGGGGCGAAAATCAGAGGAGGATCAAAAGTGTGGCACTACGTGGAGTAAGAGAAGTGTGAAAAACCCGAGGCGAAGAAACAGGGGAGAAGAATACGAGGAGCAAGAAAAAAAAAGCAAAATACAAAAACGAGGAGAACACAAGGGGCGAAAATCAGAGGAGGATCCAAAGTGTGGCACTACGTGGAGTAAGAGAAGTGTGAAAAACCCGAGGCGAAGAAGCAGGGGAGAAGAATAAGAGGAGCAAGAAAAAAAAAGCAAAATACAAAAACGAGGAGAACACAAGGGGCGAAAATCAGAGGAGGATCAAAATTGTGGCACTACGTGGAGTAAGAGAAGTGTGAAAAACACGAGGCGAAGAAACAGGGGAGAAGAATACGAGGAGCAAGAAAAAAAAGCAAAATACAAAAACGAGGAGAACACAAGGGGCGAAAATCAGAGGAGGATCAAAAGTGTGGCATTACGTGGAGTAAGAGAAGTGTGAAAAAGCCGAGGCGAAGAAACAGGGGAGAAGAATACGAGGAGCAAGAAAAAGAAAGCAAAATACAAAAAGGAGGAGAACACAAGGGGCGAAAATCAGAGGAGGATCAACAGTATGCCACTACGAGGAGCAAGAGAAGTGTGAAAAACCCGAGGCGACGAAACAGGGGAGAAGAATACGAGGAGCAAGAAAAAAAAAGTAAAATACAAAAACGAGGAGAACACAAGGGGCGAAAATCAGAGGAGGATGAAAAGTGTGGCACTAGGTGGAGTAAGAGAAGCGTGAAAAAGCCGAGGCGAAGAAACAGGGGAGAAGAATACGAGGAGCAAGAAAAAAAAAGCAAAATACAAAAACGAGGAGAACACAAGGGGCGAAAATCAGAGGAGGATCAACAGTATGCCACTACGAGGAGTAAGAGAAGTGTGAAAAAGCTGATGTGAAGAAACAGGGGAGAAGAATACGAGGAGCAAGAAAAAAAAAGCAAAATACAAAAACGAGGAGAAGACAAGGGGCGAAAATCAGAGGAGGATCAACAGTATGCCACTACGAGGAGCAAGAGAAGCGTGAAAAACACGAGGTGAAGAAACAGAGGAGAAGAATACGAGGAGCAAGAAAAAAAAGCAAAATACAAAAACGAGGAGAACACAAGGGGCGAAAATCAGAGGAGGATCAACCGTATGCCACTACGTGGAGTAAGAGAAGTGTGAAAAACCCGAGGCGAAGAAACAGGGGAGAAGAATACGAGGAGCAAGAAAAAAAAAGCAAAATACAAAAACGAGGAGAACACAAGGGGCGAAAATCAGAGGAGGATCAACAGTATGCCACTACGAGGAGCAAGAGAAGTGGGAAACACACGAGGCGAAGAAACAGGGGAGAAGAATACGAGGAGCAAGAAAAAAAAAGCAAAATACAAAAACGAGGAGAACACAAGGGGCGAAAATCAGAGGAGGATCAACAGTATGCCACTAGGTGGAGTAAGAGAAGTGTGAAAAACCCGAGGCGAAGAAACAGGGGAGAAGAATACGAGGAGCAAGAAAAAAAAAGCAAAATACAAAAACGAGGAGAACACAAGGGGCGAAAATCAGAGGAGGATCAAAAGTGTGGCACTAGGTGGAGTAAGAAAAGTGTGAAAAACCCGAGGCGAAGTAACAGGGGAGAAGAATACGAGGAGCAAGAAAAAAAAAGCAAAATACAAAAACGAGGAGAACACAAGGGGCGAAAATCAGAGGAGGATCAACAGTATGCCACTACGAGGAGTAAGAGAAGTGTGAAAAAGCTGATGTGAAGAAACAGGGGAGAAGAATACGAGGACCAAGAAAAAAAAAGCAAAATACAAAAACGAGGAGAACACAAGGGGCGAAAATCAGAGGAGGATCAACAGTATGCTACTACGAGGAGCAAGAGAAGAATGAGAAACCCGAGGTTAAGAAACAGAGGAGAAGAATACGAGGAGCAAGAAAAAAAAGCAAAATACAAAAACGAGGAGAACACAAGGGGCGAAAATCAGAGGAGGATCAACCGTATGCCACTACGTGGAGTAAGAGAAGTGTGAAAAACCCGAGGCGAAGACGCAGGGGAGAAGAATAAGAGGAGCAAGAAAAAAAAAGCAAAATACAAAAACGAGGAGAACACAAGGGGCGAAAATCAGAGGAGGATCAAAATTGTGGCACTACGTGGAGTAAGAGAAGTGTGAAAAACCCGAGGCGAAGAAACAGGGGAGAAGAATACGAGGAGCAAGAAAAAAAAGCAAAATACAAAAACGAGGAGAACACAAGGGGCGAAAATCAGAGGAGGATCAAAAGTGTGGCATTACGTGGAGTAAGAGAAGTGTGAAAAACCCGAGGCGAAGAAACAGGGGAGAAGAATACGAGGAGCAAGAAAAAGAAAGCAAAATACAAAAAGGAGGAGAACACAAGGGGCGAAAATCAGAGGAGGATCAACAGTATGCCACTACGAGGAGTAAGAGAAGTGTGAAAAAGCTGATGTGAAGAAACAGGGGAGAAGAATACGAGGAGCAAGAAAAAAAAAAGCAAAATACAAAAACGAGGAGAACACAAGTGGCGACAATCAGAGGAGGATCAACAGTATGCCACTACGAGGAGCAAGAGAAGTGTGAAAAACCCGAGGCGAAGAAACAGGGGAGAAGAATACGAGGAGCAAGAAAAAAAAGCAAAATACAAAAACGAGGAGAACACAAGGGGCGAAAATCAGAGGAGGATCAAAAGTGTGGCACTACGTGGAGTAAGAGAAGTGTGAAAAACCCGAGCCAAAGAAACAGGGGAGAAGAATACGAGGAGCAAGAAAAAAAAAGCAAAATACAAAAACGAGGAGAACACAAGGGGCGAAAATCAGAGGAGGATCAAAAGTGTGGCACTACGTGGAGTAAGAGAAGTGTGAAAAACCCGAGGCGAAGAAACAGGGGAGAAGAATACGAGGAGCAAGAAAAAAAAAGCAAAATACAAAAACGAGGAGAACACAAGGGGCGAAAATCAGAGGAGGATCCAAAGTCTGGCACTACGTGGAGTAAGAGAAGTGTGAAAAACCCGAGGCGAAGAAACAGGGGAGAAGAATAAGAGGAGCATGAAAAAAAAAGCAAAATACAAAAACGAGGAGAACACAAGGGGCGAAAATCAGAGGAGGATCAAAAGTGTGGCACTACGAGTAGTAAGAGAAGTGTGAAAAAGCTGATGTGAAGAAACAGGGGAGAAGAATACGAGGAGCAAGAAAAAAAAAGCAAAATACAAAAACGAGGAGAACACAAGTGGCGAAAATCAGAGGAGGATCAACAGTATGCCACTACGAGGAGCAAGAGAAGTGTGAAAAACCCGAGGCGAAGAAACAGGGGAGAAGAATACGAGGAGCAAGAAAAAAAAAGCAAAATACAAAAACGAGGAGAACACAAGGGGCGAAAATCAGAGTAGGATCAACAGTATGCCACTACGAGGTGTAAGAGAAGTGTGAAAAAGCTGATGTGAAGAAACAGGGGAGAAGAATACGAGGAGCAAGGAAAAAAAAGCAAAATACAAAAACGAGGAGAACACAAGGGGCGAAAATCAGAGGAGGATCAACAGTATGCCACTACGAGGAGCAAGAGAAGTGTGAAAAACCCGAGGCGAAGAAACAGGGGAGAAGAATACGAGGAGCAAGAAAAAAAAGCAAAATACAAAAACGAGGAGAACACAAGGGGCGAAAATCAGAGGAGGATCAAAAGTGTGGCACTACGTGGAGTAAGAGACGTGTGAAAAACCGAGCCAAAGAAACAGGGGAGAAGAATACGAGGAGCAAGAAAAAAAAAGCAAAATACAAAAACGAGGAGAACACAAGGGGCGAAAATCACAGGAGGATCAAAAGTGTGGCACTACGTGGAGTAAGAGAAGTGTGAAAAACCCGAGGCGAAGAAACAGGGGAGAAGAATACGAAGAGCAAGAAAAAAAAAGCAAAATACAAAAACGAGGAGAACACAAGGGGTGAAAATCAGAGGAGGATCCAAAGTGTGGCACTACGTGGAGTAAGAGATGTGAAAAACCCGAGGCGAAGAAACAGGGGAGAAGAATACGAGGAGCAAGAAAAAAAAAGCAAAATACAAAAACGAGGAGAACACAAGGGGCGAAAATCAGAGGAGGATCAACAGTATGCCACTACGAGGAGTAAGAGAAGTGTGAAAAAGCTGATGTGAAGAAACAGGGGAGAAGAATACGAGGAGCAAGAAAAAAAAAGCAAAATACAAAAACGAGGAGAACACAAGGGGCGAAAATCAGAGGAGGATCAACAGTATGCCACTACGAGGAGCAAGAGAAGTGTGAAAAACACGAGGTGAAGAAACAGAGGAGAAGAATACGAGGAGCAAGAAAAAAAAGCAAAATACAAAAACGAGGAGAACACAAGGGGCGAAAATCAGAGGAGGATCAACCGTATGCCACTACGTGGAGTAAGAGAAGTGTGAAAAAGCCGAGGCGAAGAAACAGGGGAGAAGAATACGAGGAGCAAGAAAAAAAAAGCAAAATACAAAAACGAGGAGAACACAAGGGGCGAAAATCAGAGGAGGATCAACAGTATGCCACTACGAGGAGTAAGAGAAGTGTGAAAAAGCTGATGTGAAGAAACAGGGGAGAAGAATACGAGGAGCAAGAAAAAAAAAGCAAAATACAAAAACGAGGAGAAGACAAGGGGCGAAAATCAGAGGAGGATCAACAGTATGCCACTACGAGGAGCAAGAGAAGCGTGAAAAACACGAGGTGAAGAAACAGAGGAGAAGAATACGAGGAGCAAGAAAAAAAAGCAAAATACAAAAACGAGGAGAACACAAGGGGCGAAAATCAGAGGAGGATCAACCGTATGCCACTACGTGGAGTAAGAGAAGTGTGAAAAACCCGAGGCGAAGAAACAGGGGAGAAGAATACGAGGAGCAAGAAAAAAAAAGCAAAATACAAAAACGAGGAGAACACAAGGGGCGAAAATCAGAGGAGGATCAACAGTATGCCACTACGAGGAGCAAGAGAAGTGGGAAACACACGAGGCGAAGAAACAGGGGAGAAGAATACGAGGAGCAAGAAAAAAAAAGCAAAATACAAAAACGAGGAGAACACAAGGGGCGAAAATCAGAGGAGGATCAACAGTATGCCACTAGGTGGAGTAAGAGAAGTGTGAAAAACCCGAGGCGAAGAAACAGGGGAGAAGAATACGAGGAGCAAGAAAAAAAAAGCAAAATACAAAAACGAGGAGAACACAAGGGGCGAAAATCAGAGGAGGATCAAAAGTGTGGCACTAGGTGGAGTAAGAAAAGTGTGAAAAACCCGAGGCGAAGTAACAGGGGAGAAGAATACGAGGAGCAAGAAAAAAAAAGCAAAATACAAAAACGAGGAGAACACAAGGGGCGAAAATCAGAGGAGGATCAACAGTATGCCACTACGAGGAGTAAGAGAAGTGTGAAAAAGCTGATGTGAAGAAACAGGGGAGAAGAATACGAGGACCAAGAAAAAAAAAGCAAAATACAAAAACGAGGAGAACACAAGGGGCGAAAATCAGAGGAGGATCAACAGTATGCTACTACGAGGAGCAAGAGAAGAATGAGAAACCCGAGGTTAAGAAACAGAGGAGAAGAATACGAGGAGCAAGAAAAAAAAGCAAAATACAAAAACGAGGAGAACACAAGGGGCGAAAATCAGAGGAGGATCAACCGTATGCCACTACGTGGAGTAAGAGAAGTGTGAAAAACCCGAGGCGAAGACGCAGGGGAGAAGAATAAGAGGAGCAAGAAAAAAAAAGCAAAATACAAAAACGAGGAGAACACAAGGGGCGAAAATCAGAGGAGGATCAAAATTGTGGCACTACGTGGAGTAAGAGAAGTGTGAAAAACCCGAGGCGAAGAAACAGGGGAGAAGAATACGAGGAGCAAGAAAAAAAAGCAAAATACAAAAACGAGGAGAACACAAGGGGCGAAAATCAGAGGAGGATCAAAAGTGTGGCATTACGTGGAGTAAGAGAAGTGTGAAAAACCCGAGGCGAAGAAACAGGGGAGAAGAATACGAGGAGCAAGAAAAAGAAAGCAAAATACAAAAAGGAGGAGAACACAAGGGGCGAAAATCAGAGGAGGATCAACAGTATGCCACTACGAGGAGTAAGAGAAGTGTGAAAAAGCTGATGTGAAGAAACAGGGGAGAAGAATACGAGGAGCAAGAAAAAAAAAAGCAAAATACAAAAACGAGGAGAACACAAGTGGCGACAATCAGAGGAGGATCAACAGTATGCCACTACGAGGAGCAAGAGAAGTGTGAAAAACCCGAGGCGAAGAAACAGGGGAGAAGAATACGAGGAGCAAGAAAAAAAAGCAAAATACAAAAACGAGGAGAACACAAGGGGCGAAAATCAGAGGAGGATCAAAAGTGTGGCACTACGTGGAGTAAGAGAAGTGTGAAAAACCCGAGCCAAAGAAACAGGGGAGAAGAATACGAGGAGCAAGAAAAAAAAAGCAAAATACAAAAACGAGGAGAACACAAGGGGGCGAAAATCAGAGGAGGATCAACAGTATGCCACTACGAGGAGTAAGAGAAGTGTGAAAAAGCTGATGTGAAGAAACAGGGGAGAAGAATACGAGGAGCAAGAAAAAAAAAAGCAAAATACAAAAACGAGGAGAAGACAAGGGGCGAAAATCAGAGGAGGATCAACAGTATGCCACTACGAGGAGCAAGAGAAGCGGTGAAAAACACGAGGTGAAGAAACAGAGGAGAAGAATACGAGGAGCAAGAAAAAAAAGCAAAATACAAAAACGAGGAGAACACAAGGGGCGAAAATCAGAGGAGGATCAACCGTATGCCACTACGTGGAGTAAGAGAAGTGTGAAAAACCCGAGGCGAAGAAACAGGGGAGAAGAATACGAGGAGCAAGAAAAAAAAAGCAAAATACAAAAACGAGGAGAACACAAGGGGCGAAAATCAGAGGAGGATCAACAGTATGCCACTACGAGGAGCAAGAGAAGTGGGAAACACACGAGGCGAAGAAACAGGGGAGAAGAATACGAGGAGCAAGAAAAAAAAAGCAAAATACAAAAAACGAGGAGAACACAAGGGGCGAAAATCAGAGGAGGATCAACAGTATGCCACTAGGTGGAGTAAGAGAAGTGTGAAAAACCCGAGGCGAAGAAACAGGGGAGAAGAATACGAGGAGCAAGAAAAAAAAAGCAAAATACAAAAACGAGGAGAACACAAGGGGCGAAAATCAGAGGAGGATCAAAAGTGTGGCACTAGGTGGAGTAAGAAAAGTGTGAAAAACCCGAGGCGAAGTAACAGGGGAGAAGAATACGAGGAGCAAGAAAAAAAAAGCAAAATACAAAAACGAGGAGAACACAAGGGGCGAAAATCAGAGGAGGATCAACAGTATGCCACTACGAGGAGTAAGAGAAGTGTGAAAAAGCTGATGTGAAGAAACAGGGGAGAAGAATACGAGGACCAAGAAAAAAAAAGCAAAATACAAAAACGAGGAGAACACAAGGGGCGAAAATCAGAGGAGGATCAACAGTATGCTACTACGAGGAGCAAGAGAAGAATGAGAAACCCGAGGTTAAGAAACAGAGGAGAAGAATACGAGGAGCAAGAAAAAAAAGCAAAATACAAAAACGAGGAGAACACAAGGGGCGAAAATCAGAGGAGGATCAACCGTATGCCACTACGTGGAGTAAGAGAAGTGTGAAAAACCCGAGGCGAAGACGCAGGGGAGAAGAATAAGAGGAGCAAGAAAAAAAAAGCAAAATACAAAAACGAGGAGAACACAAGGGGCGAAAATCAGAGGAGGATCAAAATTGTGGCACTACGTGGAGTAAGAGAAGTGTGAAAAACCCGAGGCGAAGAAACAGGGGAGAAGAATACGAGGAGCAAGAAAAAAAAGCAAAATACAAAAACGAGGAGAACACAAGGGGCGAAAATCAGAGGAGGATCAAAAGTGTGGCATTACGTGGAGTAAGAGAAGTGTGAAAAACCCGAGGCGAAGAAACAGGGGAGAAGAATACGAGGAGCAAGAAAAAGAAAGCAAAATACAAAAAGGAGGAGAACACAAGGGGCGAAAATCAGAGGAGGATCAACAGTATGCCACTACGAGGAGTAAGAGAAGTGTGAAAAAGCTGATGTGAAGAAACAGGGGAGAAGAATACGAGGAGCAAGAAAAAAAAAAGCAAAATACAAAAACGAGGAGAACACAAGTGGCGACAATCAGAGGAGGATCAACAGTATGCCACTACGAGGAGCAAGAGAAGTGTGAAAAACCCGAGGCGAAGAAACAGGGGAGAAGAATACGAGGAGCAAGAAAAAAAAGCAAAATACAAAAACGAGGAGAACACAAGGGGCGAAAATCAGAGGAGGATCAAAAAGTGTGGCACTACGTGGAGTAAGAGAAGTGTGAAAAACCCGAGCCAAAGAAACAGGGGAGAAGAATACGAGGAGCAAGAAAAAAAAAGCAAAATACAAAAACGAGGAGAACACAAGGGGCGAAAATCAGAGGAGGATCAAAAGTGTGGCACTACGTGGAGTAAGAGAAGTGTGAAAAACCCGAGGCGAAGAAACAGGGGAGAAGAATACGAGGAGCAAGAAAAAAAAAGCAAAATACAAAAACGAGGAGAACACAAGGGGCGAAAATCAGAGGAGGATCCAAAGTCTGGCACTACGTGGAGTAAGAGAAGTGTGAAAAACCCGAGGCGAAGAAACAGGGGAGAAGAATAAGAGGAGCATGAAAAAAAAAGCAAAATACAAAAACGAGGAGAACACAAGGGGCGAAAATCAGAGGAGGATCAAAAGTGTGGCACTACGAGTAGTAAGAGAAGTGTGAAAAAGCTGATGTGAAGAAACAGGGGAGAAGAATACGAGGAGCAAGAAAAAAAAAGCAAAATACAAAAACGAGGAGAACACAAGGGGCGAAAATCAGAGGAGGATCAACAGTATGCCACTACGAGGAGCAAGAGAAGTGTGAAAAACCCGAGGCGAAGAAACAGGGGAGAAGAATACGAGGAGCAAGAAAAAAAAAGCAAAATACAAAAACGAGGAGAACACAAGGGGGCGAAAATCAGAGTAGGATCAACAGTATGCCACTACGAGGAGTAAGAGAAGTGTGAAAAAGCTGATGTGAAGAAACAGGGGAGAAGAATACGAGGAGCAAGGAAAAAAAAGCAAAATACAAAAACGAGGAGAACACAAGGGGCGAAAATCAGAGGAGGATCAACAGTATGCCACTACGAGGAGCAAGAGAAGTGTGAAAAACCCGAGGCGAAGAAACAGGGGAGAAGAATACGAGGAGCAAGAAAAAAAAGCAAAATACAAAAACGAGGAGAACACAAGGGGCGAAAATCAGAGGAGGATCAAAAGTGTGGCACTACGTGGAGTAAGAGACGTGTGAAAAACCGAGCCAAAGAAACAGGGGAGAAGAATACGAGGAGCAAGAAAAAAAAAGCAAAATACAAAAACGAGGAGAACACAAGGGGCGAAAATCACAGGAGGATCAAAAGTGTGGCACTACGTGGAGTAAGAGAAGTGTGAAAAACCCGAGGCGAAGAAACAGGGGAGAAGAATACGAAGAGCAAGAAAAAAAAAGCAAAATACAAAAACGAGGAGAACACAAGGGGTGAAAATCAGAGGAGGATCCAAAGTGTGGCACTACGTGGAGTAAGAGATGTGAAAAACCCGAGGCGAAGAAACAGGGGAGAAGAATACGAGGAGCAAGAAAAAAAAAGCAAAATACAAAAACGAGGAGAACACAAGGGGCGAAAATCAGAGGAGGATCAACAGTATGCCACTACGAGGAGTAAGAGAAGTGTGAAAAAGCTGATGTGAAGAAACAGGGGAGAAGAATACGAGGAGCAAGAAAAAAAAAGCAAAATACAAAAACGAGGAGAACACAAGGGGCGAAAATCAGAGGAGGATCAACAGTATGCCACTACGAGGAGCAAGAGAAGTGTGAAAAACACGAGGTGAAGAAACAGAGGAGAAGAATACGAGGAGCAAGAAAAAAAAGCAAAATACAAAAACGAGGAGAACACAAGGGGCGAAAATCAGAGGAGGATCAACCGTATGCCACTACGTGGAGTAAGAGAAGTGTGAAAAACCCGAGGCGAAGAAACAGGGGAGAAGAATACGAGGAGCAAGAAAAAAAAAGCAAAATACAAAAACGAGGAGAACACAAGGGGCGAAAATCAGAGGAGGATCAAAAGTGTGGCACTACGTGGAGTAAGAGAAGTGTGAAAAACCCGAGGCGAAGAAACAGGGGAGAAGAATACGAGGAGCAAGAAAAAAAAGCAAAATACAAAAACGAGGAGAACACAAGGGGCCAAAATCAGAAGAGGATCAAATGGGTGGCACTACGTGGAGTAAGAGAAGTGTGAAAAACCCGAGGCGAAGAAACAGGGGAGAAGAATACGAGGAGCAAGAAAAAAAAAGCAAAATACAAAAACGAGGAGAACACAAGGGGCGAAAATCAGAGGAGGATCAAAAGTGTGGCACTACGTGGAGTAAGAGAAGTGTGAAAAACCCGAGGCGAAGAAACAGGGGAGAAGAATACGAGGAGCAAGAAAAAAAAAGCAAAATACAAAAACGAGGAGAACACAAGGGGCGAAAATCAGAGGAGGATCCAAAGTGTGGCACTACGTGGAGTAAGAGAAGTGTGAAAAACCCGAGGCGAAGAAACAGGGGAGAAGAATAAGAGGAGCATGAAAAAAAAAAGCAAAATACAAAAACGAGGAGAACACAAGGGGCGAAAATCAGAGGAGGATCAAAAGTGTGGCACTACGAGTAGTAAGAGAAGTGTGAAAAAGCTGATGTGAAGAAACAGGGGAGAAGAATACGAGGAGCAAGAAAAAAAAAGCAAAATACAAAAACGAGGAGAACACAAGTGGCGAAAATCAGAGGAGGATCAACAGTATGCCACTACGAGGAGCAAGAGAAGTGTGAAAAACCCGAGGCGAAGAAACAGGGGAGAAGAATACGAGGAGCAAGAAAAAAAAAGCAAAATACAAAAACGAGGAGAACACAAGGGGCGAAAATCAGAGTAGGATCAACAGTATGCCACTACGAGGTGTAAGAGAAGTGTGAAAAAGCTGATGTGAAGAAACAGGGGAGAAGAATACGAGGAGCAAGGAAAAAAAAGCAAAATACAAAAACGAGGAGAACACAAGGGGCGAAAATCAGAGGAGGATCAACAGTATGCCACTACGAGGAGCAAGAGAAGTGTGAAAAACCCGAGGCGAAGAAACAGGGGAGAAGAATACGAGGAGCAAGAAAAAAAAGCAAAATACAAAAACGAGGAGAACACAAGGGGCGAAAATCAGAGGAGGATCAAAAGTGTGGCACTACGTGGAGTAAGAGACGTGTGAAAAACCGAGCCAAAGAAACAGGGGAGAAGAATACGAGGAGCAAGAAAAAAAAAGCAAAATACAAAAACGAGGAGAACACAAGGGGCGAAAATCAGAGGAGGATCAAAAGTGTGGCACTACGTGGAGTAAGAGAAGTGTGAAAAACCCGAGGCGAAGAAACAGGGGAGAAGAATACGAAGAGCAAGAAAAAAAAAGCAAAATACAAAAACGAGGAGAACACAAGGGGTGAAAATCAGAGGAGGATCCAAAGTGTGGCACTACGTGGAGTAAGAGATGTGAAAAACCCGAGGCGAAGAAACAGGGGAGAAGAATACGAGGAGCAAGAAAAAAAAAGCAAAATACAAAAACGAGGAGAACACAAGGGGCGAAAATCAGAGGAGGATCAACAGTATGCCACTACGAGGAGTAAGAGAAGTGTGAAAAAGCTGATGTGAAGAAACAGGGGAGAAGAATACGAGGAGCAAGAAAAAAAAAGCAAAATACAAAAACGAGGAGAACACAAGGGGCGAAAATCAGAGGAGGATCAACAGTATGCCACTACGAGGAGCAAGAGAAGTGTGAAAAACACGAGGTGAAGAAACAGAGGAGAAGAATACGAGGAGCAAGAAAAAAAAGCAAAATACAAAAACGAGGAGAACACAAGGGGCGAAAATCAGAGGAGGATCAACCGTATGCCACTACGTGGAGTAAGAGAAGTGTGAAAAACCCGAGGCGAAGAAACAGAGGAGAAGAATACGAGGAGCAAGAAAAAAAAAGCAAAATACAAAAACGAGGAGAACACAAGGGGCGAAAATCAGAGGAGGATCAACCGTATGCCACTACGTGGAGTAAGAGAAGTGTGAAAAACCCGAGGCGAAGAAACAGGGGAGAAGAATACGAGGAGCAAGAAAAAAAAAGCAAAATACAAAAACGAGGAGAACACAAGGGGCGAAAATCAGAGGAGGATCAAAAGTGTGGCACTACGTGGAGTAAGAGAAGTGTGAAAAACCCGAGGCGAAGAAACAGGGGAGAAGAATACGAGGAGCAAGAAAAAAAAGCAAAATACAAAAACGAGGAGAACACAAGGGGCGAAAATCAGAAGAGGATCAAAAGGGTGGCACTACGTGGAGTAAGAGAAGTGTGAAAAACCCGAGGCGAAGAAACAGGGGAGAAGAATACGAGGAGCAAGAAAAAAAAAGCAAAATACAAAAACGAGGAGAACACAAGGGGCGAAAATCAGAGGAGGATCAAAAGTGTGGCACTACGTGGAGTAAGAGAAGTGTGAAAAACCCGAGGCGAAGAAACAGGGGAGAAGAATACGAGGAGCAAGAAAAAAAAAGCAAAATACAAAAACGAGGAGAACACAAGGGGCGAAAATCAGAGGAGGATCCAAAGTGTGGCACTACGTGGAGTAAGAGAAGTGTGAAAAACCCGAGGCGAAGAAACAGGGGAGAAGAATAAGAGGAGCATGAAAAAAAAAGCAAAATACAAAAACGAGGAGAACACAAGGGGCGAAAATCAGAGGAGGATCAAAAGTGTGGCACTACGAGTAGTAAGAGAAGTGTGAAAAAGCTGATGTGAAGAAACAGGGGAGAAGAATACGAGGAGCAAGAAAAAAAAAGCAAAATACAAAAACGAGGAGAACACAAGTGGCGAAAATCAGAGGAGGATCAACAGTATGCCACTACGAGGAGCAAGAGAAGTGTGAAAAACCCGAGGCGAAGAAACAGGGGAGAAGAATACGAGGAGCAAGAAAAAAAAAGCAAAATACAAAAACGAGGAGAACACAAGGGGCGAAAATCAGAGTAGGATCAACAGTATGCCACTACGAGGAGTAAGAGAAGTGTGAAAAAGCTGATGTGAAGAAACAGGGGAGAAGAATACGAGGAGCAAGGAAAAAAAAGCAAAATACAAAAACGAGGAGAACACAAGGGGCGAAAATCAGAGGAGGATCAACAGTATGCCACTACGAGGAGCAAGAGAAGTGTGAAAAACCCGAGGCGAAGAAACAGGGGAGAAGAATACGAGGAGCAAGAAAAAAAAGCAAAATACAAAAACGAGGAGAACACAAGGGGCGAAAATCAGAGGAGGATCAAAAGTGTGGCAATACGTGGAGTAAGAGACGTGTGAAAAACCGAGCCAAAGAAACAGGGGAGAAGAATACGAGGAGCAAGAAAAAAAAAGCAAAATACAAAAACGAGGAGAACACAAGGGGCGAAAATCAGAGGAGGATCAAAAGTGTGGCACTACGTGGAGTAAGAGAAGTGTGAAAAACCCGAGGCGAAGAAACAGGGGAGAAGAATACGAAGAGCAAGAAAAAAAAAGCAAAATACAAAAACGAGGAGAACACAAGGGGTGAAAATCAGAGGAGGATCCAAAGTGTGGCACTACGTGGAGTAAGAGATGTGAAAAACCCGAGGCGAAGAAACAGGGGAGAAGAATACGAGGAGCAAGAAAAAAAAAGCAAAATACAAAAACGAGGAGAACACAAGGGGCGAAAATCAGAGGAGGATCAACAGTATGCCACTACGAGGAGCAAGAGAAGTGTGAAAAACCCGAGGCGAAGAAACAGGGGAGAAGAATACGAGGAGCAAGAAAAAAAAGCAAAATACAAAAACGAGGAGAACACAAGGGGCGAAAATCAGAAGAGGATCAAAAGGGTGGCACTACGTGGAGTAAGAGAAGTGTGAAAAACCCGAGGCGAAGAAACAGGGGAGAAGAATACGAGCAGCAAGAAAAAAAAAGCAAAATACAAAAACGAGGAGAACACAAGGGGCGAAAATCAGAGGAGGATCAAAAGTGTGGAACTACGTGGAGTAAGAGAAGTGTGAAAAACCCGAGGCGAAGAAACAGGGGAGAAGAATAAGAGGAGCAAGAAAAAAAAAGCAAAATACAAAAACGAGGAGAACACAAGGGGCGAAAATCAGAGGAGGATCACCAGTATGCCACTACGAGGAGTAAGAGAAGTGTGAAAAAGCTGATGTGAAGAAACAGGGGAGAAGAATACGAGGAGCAAGAAAAAAAAAAGCAAAATACAAAAACGAGGAGAACACAAGGGGCGAAAATCAGAGGAGGATCAACAGTATGCCACTAGGTGGAGTAAGAGAAGTGTGAAAAACCCGAGGCGAAGAAACAGGGGAGAAGAATACGAGGAGCAAGAAAAAAAAAGCAAAATACAAAAACGAGGAGAACAAAAGGGGCGAAAATCAGAGGAGGATCAAAAGTGTGGCACTACGTGGAGTAAGAGAAGTGTGAAAAACCCAAGGCGAAGAAACAGGGGAGAAGAATACAAGAAGCAAGAAAAAAAAAGCAAAATACAAAAACGAGGAGAACACAAGGGGCGAAAATCAGAGGAGGATCAAAAGTGTGGCACTACGAGGAGCAAGAGCAGTGTGAAAAAGCCGAGGCAAAGAAACAGGGGAGAAGAATACGAGGAGCAAGAAAAAAAAAGCAAAATACAAAAACGAGGAGAACACAAGGGGCAAAAATCAGAGGAGGATCAAAAGTGTGGCAGTACGAGGAGCAAGAACAGTGTGAAAAACCTGAGGTGAAGAAACAGGGGAGAAGAATACAAAGAGCAAGAAAGAAAAGCAAAATACAAAAACGAGGAGAACACAAGGGGCAAAAATCAGAGGAGGATCAAAAGTGTGGCACTACAAGGAGCAAGAGAAGTGTGAACAACGCGAGGTGAAGAAACAGGGGAGAAGAATACAAGGAGCACGAAAAAAAAAGCAAAATACAAAAACGAGGAGAACACAAGGGGCGAAAATCAGAGGAGGATCAAAAGTGTGCCACTACGAGGAGCAAGAGCAGTGTGAAAAACCCGAGGCAAAGAAACAGGGGAGAAGAATACGAGGAGCAAGGAAAAAAAAAGCAAAATACAAAAACGAGAAGAACACAAGGGATGAAAATCAGAGCAGGATCAAAGGGGTGGCACTACAAGGAGTAAGAGACGTGTGAAAAACACAAGGCGAAGAAACAGGGGAGAAGAATACAAGGAGCAAGAAAAAAAAAGCAAAATACAAAAACGAGAAGAACACAAGGGGTGAAAATCAGAGGAGGATCAAAAGTGTGGCACTACATGGAGTAAGAGAAGTGTGAAAAACGCAAGGCGAAGAAACAGGGGAGAAGAATACGGGGAGCAAGAAAAAAAAGCAAAATACAAAAACGAGGAGAACACAAGGGGCGAAAATCAGAGGAGGATCAAAAGTGTGGCACTACATGGAGAAAGAGCAGTGTGAAAAACCCGAGGTGAAGAAACACGGGAGAAAAATACGGGGAGCAAGAAAAAAAAAAAGCAAAATACAAAAACGAGGAGAACACAAGGGGCGAAAATCAGAGGAGGATCAAAAGTGTGGCACTACATGGAGTAAGAGAAGTGTGAAAAACGCAACGCGAAAAAACAGGGGAGAAGAATACGGAGAGCAAGAACAAAAAAGCAAAATACAAAAACGAGGAGAACACAAGGGGCGAAAATCAGAGGAGGATCAAAAGTGCGCCACTATGAGGAGTAAGAGCATCGTGAAAAAGCTGAGGCTAAGAAACACGGGAGAAGAATACGAGGAGCAAGAAAAAAAAGCAAAATACAAAAACGAGGAGAACACAAGGGGCAAAAATCAGAGGAGGATCAAAAGTGTGCCACTGCGAGGAGTAAGAGCAGTGTGAAAAACCCGAGGCGAAGAAACACGGGAGAAGAATATGAGGAGCAAGAAAAAAAAAGCAAAATACAAAAATGAGGAGAACACAAGGGGCAAAAATCAGAGGAGGATCAAAAGTGTGCCACTACGTGGAGTAAAAGCAGTGTGAAAAACTCGAGGTGAAGAAACAGGGGAGAAGAATACGGGGAGCAAGAAAAAAAAAGCAAAATACAAAAACGAGGAGAACACAAGGGGTGAAAATCAGAGGAGGATCAAAAGTGTGGCACTACGTGGAGTAAGAGAAGTGTGAAAAACCCGAGGCGAAGAAACAGGGGAGAAGAATACGAGGAGCAAGAAAAAAAAGCAAAATACAAAAACGAGGAGAACACAAGGGGCGAAAATCAGAGGAGGATCAACAGTATGCCACTACGAGGAGCAAGAGAAGTGTGAAAAACACGAGGTGAAGAAACAGAGGAGAAGAATACGAGGAGCAAGAAAAAAAAGCAAAATACAAAAACGAGGAGAACACAAGGGGCGAAAATCAGAGGAGGATCAACCGTATGCCACTACGTGGAGTAAGAGAAGTGTGAAAAACCCGAGGCGAAGAAACAGGGGAGAAGAATACGAGGAGCAAGAAAAAAAAAGCAAAATACAAAAACGAGGAGAACACAAGGGGCGAAAATCAGAGGAGGATCAAAAGTGTGGCACTACGTGGAGTAAGAGAAGTGTGAAAAACCCGAGGCGAAGAAACAGGGGAGAAGAATACGAGGAGCAAGAAAAAAAAAGCAAAATACAAAAACGAGGAGAACACAAGGGGCGAAAATCAGAGGAGGATCAAAAGTGTGGCACTAGGTGGAGTAAGAGAAGTGTGAAAAACCCGAGGCGAAGAAACAGGGGAGAAGAATACGAGGAGCAAGAAAAAAAGGCAAAATACAAAAACGAGGAAAACACAAGGGGCGAAAATCAGAGAAGGATCAAAATTGTGGCACTACGTGGAGTAAGAGAAGTGTGAAAAACCCGAGGCGAAGAAACAGGGGAGAAGAATACGAGGAGCAAGAAAAAAAAAGCAAAATACAAAAACGAGGAGAACACAAGGGGCGAAAATCAGAGGAGGATCAACAGTATGCCACTAGGTGGAGTAAGAGAAGTGTGAAAAACCCGAGGCGAAGAAACAGGGGAGAAGAATACGAGGAGCAAGAAAAAAAAAGCAAAATACAAAAACGAGGAGAACACAAGGGGCGAAAATCAGAGGAGGATCAACAGTATGCCACTACGAGGAGCAAGGGAAGTGTGAAAAACCCGAGGCGAAGAAACAGGGGAGAAGAATACGAGGAGCAAGAAAAAAAAGCAAAATACAAAAACGAGGAGAACACAAGGGGCGAAAATCAGAGTAGGATCAACAGTATGCCACTACGTGGAGTAAGAGAAGTGTGAAAAACCCGAGGCAAAGAAACAGGGGAGAAGAATACGAGGAGCAAGAAAAAAAAAGCAAAATACAAAAACGAGGAGAACACAAGGGGCGAAAATCAGAGGAGGATCAAAAGTGTGGCACTACGTGGAGTAAGAGAAGTGTGAAAAACCCGAGGCGAAGAAACAGGGGAGAAGAATACGAGGAGCAAGAAAAAAAAAGCAAAATACAAAAACGAGGAGAACACAAGGGGCGAAAATCAGAGGAGGATCAACAGTATGCCACTACGAGGAGCAAGAGAAGTGTGAAAAACCCGAGGCGAAGAAACAGGGGAGAAGAATACGAGGAGCAAGAAAAAAAAAGCAAAATACAAAAACGAGGAGAACACAAGGGGCGAAAATCAGAGTAGGATCAACAGTATGCCACTACGAGGAGTAAGAGAAGTGTGAAAAAGCTGATGTGAAGAAACAGGGGAGAAGAATACGAGGAGCAAGAAAAAAAAAGCAAAATACAAAAACGAGGAGAACACAAGGGGCGAAAATCAGAGGAGGATCAACAGTATGCCACTAGGTGGAGTAAGAGAAGTGTGAAAAACCCGAGGTGAAGAAACAGGGGAGAAGAATACGAGGAGCAAGAAAAAAAAAGCAAAATACAAAAACGAGGAGAACACAAGGGGCGAAAATCAGAGGAGGATCAACAGTATGCCACTACGAGGAGCAAGGGAAGTGTGAAAAACCCGAGGCGAAGAAACAGGGGAGAAGAATACGAAGAGCAAGAAAAAAAAGCAAAATACAAAAACGAGGAGAACACAAGGGGCGAAAATCAGAGGAGGATCAACAGTATGCCACTACGTGGAGTAAGAGAAGTGTGAAAAACCCGAGGCAAAGAAACAGGGGAGAAGAATACGAGGAGCAAGAAAAAAAAAGCAAAATACAAAAACGAGGAGAACACAAGGGGCGAAAATCAGAGGAGGATCAAAAGTGTGGCACTACGTGGAGTAAGAGAAGTGTGAAAAACCCGAGGCGAAGAAACAGGGGAGAAGAATACGAGGAGCAAGAAAAAAAAAGCAAAATACAAAAAAGAGGAGAACACAAGGGGCGAAAATCAGAGGAGGATCAAAAGTGTGGCACTAGGTGGAGTAAGAGAAGTGTTAAAAACCCGAGGCGAAGAAACAGGGGAGAAGAATACGAGGAGCAAGAAAAAAAAGCAAAATACAAAAACGAGGAGAACACAAGGGGCGAAAATCAGAGAAGGATCAAAATTGTGGCACTACGTGGAGTAAGAGAAGTGTGAAAAACCCGAGGCGAAGAAACAGGGAAGAAGAATACGAGGAGCAAGAAAAAAAAAGCAAAATACAAAAACGAGGAGAACACAAGGTGCGAAAATCAGAGGAGGATCAAAAGTGCGGCCCTACGTGGAGTAAGAGAAGTGTGAAAAACGCGAGGCAAAGAAACAGGGGAGAAGAATACGAGGAGCAAGAAAAAAAAAGCAAAATACAAAAACGAGGAGAACACAAGGGGCGAAAATCAGAGGAGGATCAACAGTATGCCACTACGAGGAGCAAGAGAAGTGTGAAAAACCCGAGGCGAAGAAACAGAGGAGAAGAATACGCGGAGCAAGAAAAAAAAGCAAAATACAAAAACGAGGAGAACACAAGGGGCGAAAATCAGAGGAGGATCAAACGTGTGGCACTACGTGGAGTAAGAGAAGTGTGAAAAACCCAAGGCGAAGAAACAGGGGAGAAGAATACAAGGAGCAAGAAAAAAAAAGCAAAATACAAAAACGAGGAGAACACAAGGGGCGAAAATCAGAGGAGGATCAACAGTATGCCATTACGAGGAGCAAGAGAAGTGTGAAAAACCCGAGGCGAAGAAACAGAGGAGAAGAATACGAGGAGCAAGAAAAAAAAGCAAAATACAAAAACGAGGAGAACACAAGGGGCGAAAATCAGAGGAGGATCAACCGTATGCCACTACGTGGAGTAAGAGAAGTGTGAAAAACCCGAGGCGAAGAAACAGGGGAGAAGAATAAGAGGAGCAAGAAAAAAAAAGCAAAATACAAAAACGAGGAGAACACAAGGGGCGAAAATCAGAGGAGGATCAACAGTATGCCACTACGAGGAGCAAGAGAAGTGTGAAAAACCCGAGGCGAAGAAACAGGGGAGAAGAATACGAGGAGCAAGAAAAAAAAGCAAAATACAAAAACGAGGAGAACACAAGGGGCGAAAATCAGAGGAGGATCAACCGTATGCCACTACGTGCAGTAAGAGAAGTGTGAAAAACCCGAGGCGAAGAAACAGGGGAGAAGAATACGAGGAGCAAGAAAAAAAAAGCAAAATACAAAAACGAGGAGAACACAAGGGGCGAAAATCAGAGGAGGATCAAAAGTGTGGCACTACGTGCAGTAAGAGAAGTGTGAAAAACCCGAGGTGAAGAAACAGGGGAGAAGAATACGAGGAGCAAGAAAAAAAAAGCAAAATACAAAAACGAGGAGAACACAAGGGGCGAAAATCAGAGGAGGATCAAAAGTGTGGCACTACGTGGAGTAAGAGAAGTGTGAAAAACCCGAGGTGAAGAAACAGGGGAGAAGAATACGAGGAGCAAGAAAAAAAAAAGCAAAATACAAAAACGAGGAGAACACAAGGGGCGAAAATCAGAGGAGGATCAACAGTATGCCACTACGAGGAGTAAGAGAAGTGTGAAAAAGCTGATGTGAAGAAACAGGGGAGAAGAATACGAGGAGCAAGAAAAAAAAAGCAAAATACAAAAACGAGGAGAACACAAGGAGCGAAAATCAGAGGAGGATCAACCGTATGCCACTACGTGGAGCAAGAGAAGTGTGAAAAACCCGAGGCGAAGAAACACAGGAGAAGAATACGCGGAGCAAGAAAAAAAAGCAAAATACAAAAACGAGGAGAACACAAGGGGCGAAAATCAGAGGAGGATCAACCGTATGCCACTACGTGAAGTAAGAGAAGTGTGAAAAACCCGAGGCGAAGAAACAGGGGAGAAGAATAAGAGGAGCAAGAAAAAAAAAGCAAAATACAAAAACGAGGAGAACACAAGGGGCGAAAATCAGAGGAGGATCAACAGTATGCCACTACGAGGAGCAAGAGAAGTGTGAAAAACCCGAGGCGAAGAAACAGAGGAGAAGAATACGCGGAGCAAGAAAAAAAAGCAAAATACAAAAACGAGGAGAACACAAGGGGCGAAAATCAGAGGAGGATCAAAAGTGTGGCACTACGTGGAGTAAGAGAAGTGTGAAAAACCCGAGGCGAAGAAACAGGGGAGAAGAATACGAGGAGCAAGAAAAAAAAAAGCAAAATACAAAAACGAGGAGAACACAAGGGGCGAAAATCAGAGGAGGATCAACCGTATGCCACTACGTGGAGTAAGAGAAGTGTGAAAAACCCGAGGCGAAGAAACAGGGGAGAAGAATACGCGGAGCAAGAAAAAAAAAGCAAAATACAAAAACGAGGAGAACACAAGGGGCGAAAATCAGAGGAGGATCAAAAGTGTGGCACTACGTGGAGTAAGAGAAGTGTGAAAAACCCGAGGCGAAGAAACAGGGGAGAAGAATACGAGGAGCAAGAAAAAAAAAGCAAAATACAAAAACGAGGAGAACACAAGGGGCGAAAATCAGAGGAGGATCAAAAGTGTGGCACTAGGTGGAGTAAGAGAAGTGTGAAAAACCCGAGGCGAAGAAACAGGGGAGAAGAATACGAGGAGCAAGAAAAAAAGGCAAAATACAAAAACGAGGAAAACACAAGGGGCGAAAATCAGAGAAGGATCAAAATTGTGGCACTACGTGGAGTAAGAGAAGTGTGAAAAACCCGAGGCGAAGAAACAGGGGAGAAGAATACGAGGAGCAAGAAAAAAAAAGCAAAATACAAAAACGAGGAGAACACAAGGGGCGAAAATCAGAGGAGGATCAACAGTATGCCACTAGGTGGAGTAAGAGAAGTGTGAAAAACCCGAGGCGAAGAAACAGGGGAGAAGAATACGAGGAGCAAGAAAAAAAAAGCAAAATACAAAAACGAGGAGAACACAAGGGGCGAAAATCAGAGGAGGATCAACAGTATGCCACTACGAGGAGCAAGGGAAGTGTGAAAAACCCGAGGCGAAGAAACAGGGGAGAAGAATACGAGGAGCAAGAAAAAAAAGCAAAATACAAAAACGAGGAGAACACAAGGGGCGAAAATCAGAGGAGGATCAACAGTATGCCACTACGTGGAGTAAGAGAAGTGTGAAAAACCCGAGGCAAAGAAACAGGGGAGAAGAATACGAGGAGCAAGAAAAAAAAAGCAAAATACAAAAACGAGGAGAACACAAGGGGCGAAAATCAGAGGAGGATCAAAAGTGTGGCACTACGTGGAGTAAGAGAAGTGTGAAAAACCCGAGGCGAAGAAACAGGGGAGAAGAATACGAGGAGCAAGAAAAAAAAAGCAAAATACAAAAACGAGGAGAACACAAGGGGCGAAAATCAGAGGAGGATCAAAAGTGTGGCACTACGTGGAGTAAGAGAAGTGTGAAAAACCCGAGGCGAAGAAACAGAGGAGAAGAATACGAGGAGCAAGAAAAAAAAGCAAAATACAAAAACGAGGAGAACACAAGGGGCGAAAATCAGAGGAGGATCAACCATATGTCACTCCGTGGAGTAAGAGAAGTGTGAAAAACCCGAGGCGAAGAAACAGGGGAGAAGAATAAGAGGAGCAAGAAAAAAAAAGCAAAATACAAAAACGACGAGAACACAAGGGGCGAAAATCAGAGGAGGATCAACAGTATGCCACTACGAGGAGCAAGAGAAGTGTGAAAAATCCGAGGCGAAGAAACAGGGGAGAAGAATACGAGGAGCAAGAAAAAAAAGCAAAATACATAAACGAGGAGAACACAAGGGGCGAAAATCAGAGGAGGATCAACAGTATGCCACTACGTGGAGTAAGAGAAGTGTGAAAAACCCGAGACGAAGAAACAGGGGAGAAGAATACGAGGAGCAAGAAAAAAAAAAGCAAAATACAAAAACGAGGAGAACACAAGGGGCGAAAATCAGAGGAGGATCAAAAGTGTGGCACTAGGTGGAGTAAGAGAAGTGTGAAAAACCCGAGGCGAAGAAACAGGGGAGAAGAATACGAGGAGCAAGAAAAAAGAAGCAAAATACAAAAACGAGGAGAACACAAGGGGCGAAAATCAGAGGAGGATCAACAGTATGCCACTACGAGGAGCAAGAGAAGTGTGAAAAACCCGAGGCGAAGAAACATGGGAGAAGAATACGAGGAGCAAGAAAAAAAAAGCAAAATACAAAAACGAGGAGAACACAAGGGGCGAAAATCAGAGTAGGATCAACAGTATGCCACTACGAGGAGTAAGAGAAGTGTGAAAAAGCTGATGTGAAGAAACAGGGGAGAAGAATACGAGGAGCAAGAAAAAAAAAGCAAAATACAAAAACGAGGAGAACACAAGGGGCGAAAATCAGAGGAGGATCAACAGTATGCCACTAGGTGGAGTAAGAGAAGTGTGAAAAACCCGAGGTGAAGAAACAGGGGAGAAGAATACGAGGAGCAAGAAAAAAAAAGCAAAATACAAAAACGAGGAGAACACAAGGGGCGAAAATCAGAGGAGGATCAACAGTATGCCACTACGAGGAGCAAGGGAAGTGTGAAAAACCCGAGGCGAAGAAACAGGGGAGAAGAATACGAAGAGCAAGAAAAAAAAGCAAAATACAAAAACGAGGAGAACACAAGGGGCGAAAATCAGAGGAGGATCAACAGTATGCCACTACGTGGAGTAAGAGAAGTGTGAAAAACCCGAGGCAAAGAAACAGGGGAGAAGAATACGAGGAGCAAGAAAAAAAAAGCAAAATACAAAAACGAGGAGAACACAAGGGGCGAAAATCAGAGGAGGATCAAAAGTGTGGCACTACATGGAGTAAGAGAAGTGTGAAAAACCCGAGGCGAAGAAACAGGGGAGAAGAATACGAGGAGCAAGAAAAAAAAAGCAAAATACAAAAAAGAGGAGAACACAAGGGGCGAAAATCAGAGGAGGATCAAAAGTGTGGCACTAGGTGGAGTAAGAGAAGTGTGAAAAACCCGAGGCGAAGAAACAGGGGAGAAGAATACGAGGAGCAAGAAAAAAAAGCAAAATACAAAAACGAGGAGAACACAAGGGGCGAAAATCAGAGAAGGATCAAAATTGTGGCACTACGTGGAGTAAGAGAAGTGTGAAAAACCCGAGGCGAAGAAACAGGGGAGAAGAATACGAGGAGCAAGAAAAAAAAAGCAAAATACAAAAACGAGGAGAACACAAGGTGCGAAAATCAGAGGAGGATCAAAAGTGCGGCCCTACGTGGAGTAAGAGAAGTGTGAAAAACGCGAGGCAAAGAAACAGGGGAGAAGAATACGAGGAGCAAGAAAAAAAAAGCAAAATACAAAAACGAGGAGAACACAAGGGGCGAAAATCAGAGGAGGATCAACAGTATGCCACTACGAGGAGCAAGAGAAGTGTGAAAAACCCGAGGCGAAGAAACAGAGGAGAAGAATACGCGGAGCAAGAAAAAAAAGCAAAATACAAAAACGAGGAGAACACAAGGGGCGAAAATCAGAGGAGGATCAAAAGTGTGGCACTACGTGGAGTAAGAGAAGTGTGAAAAACCCAAGGCGAAGAAACAGGGGAGAAGAATACAAGGAGCAAGAAAAAAAAGCAAAATACAAAAACGAGGAGAACACAAGGGGCGAAAATCAGAGGAGGATCAACAGTATGCCATTACGAGGAGCAAGAGAAGTGTGAAAAACCCGAGGCGAAGAAACAGAGGAGAAGAATACGAGGAGCAAGAAAAAAAAGCAAAATACAAAAACGAGGAGAACACAAGGGGCGAAAATCAGAGGAGGATCAACCGTATGCCACTACGTGGAGTAAGAGAAGTGTGAAAAACCCGAGGCGAAGAAACAGGGGAGAAGAATAAGAGGAGCAAGAAAAAAAAAGCAAAATACAAAAACGAGGAGAACACAAGGGGCGAAAATCAGAGGAGGATCAACAGTATGCCACTACGAGGAGCAAGAGAAGTGGGAAAAACCCGAGGCGAAGAAACAGGGGAGAAGAATACGAGGAGCAAGAAAAAAAAGCAAAATACAAAAACGAGGAGAACACAAGGGGCGAAAATCAGAGGAGGATCAACCGTATGCCACTACGTGCAGTAAGAGAAGTGTGAAAAACCCGAGGCGAAGAAACAGGGGAGAAGAATACGAGGAGCAAGAAAAAAAAAGCAAAATACAAAAACGAGGAGAACACAAGGGGCAAAAATCAGAGGAGGATCAAAAGTGTGGCACTACGTGCAGTAAGAGAAGTGTGAAAAACCCGAGGTGAAGAAACAGGGGAGAAGAATACGAGGAGCAAGAAAAAAAAAGCAAAATACAAAAACGAGGAGAACACAAGGGGCGAAAATCAGAGGAGGATCAAAAGTGTGGCACTACGTGGAGTAAGAGAAGTGTGAAAAACCCGAGGTGAAGAAACAGGGGAGAAGAATACGAGGAGCAAGAAAAAAAAAAGCAAAATACAAAAACGAGGAGAACACAAGGGGCGAAAATCAGAGGAGGATCAACAGTATGCCACTACGAGGAGTAAGAGAAGTGTGAAAAAGCTGATGTGAAGAAACAGGGGAGAAGAATACGAGGAGCAAGAAAAAAAAAGCAAAATACAAAAACGAGGAGAACACAAGGAGCGAAAATCAGAGGAGGATCAACCGTATGCCACTACGTGGAGCAAGAGAAGTGTGAAAAACCCGAGGTGAAGAAACACAGGAGAAGAATACGCGGAGCAAGAAAAAAAAGCAAAATACAAAAACGAGGAGAACACAAGGGGCGAAAATCAGAGGAGGATCAACCGTATGCCACTACGTGAAGTAAGAGAAGTGTGAAAAACCCGAGGCAAAGAAACAGGGGAGAAGAATAAGAGGAGCAAGAAAAAAAAAGCAAAATACAAAAACGAGGAGAACACAAGGGGCGAAAATCAGAGGAGGATCAACAGTATGCCACTACGAGGAGCAAGAGAAGTGTGAAAAACCCGAGGCGAAGAAACAGAGGAGAAGAATACGCGGAGCAAGAAAAAAAAGCAAAATACAAAAACGAGGAGAACACAAGGGGCGAAAATCAGAGGAGGATCAAAAGTGTGCCACTACGTGAAGTAAGAGAAGTGTGAAAAACCCGAGGCGAAGAAACAGGGGAGAAGAATACGAGGAGCAAGAAAAAAAAAAGCAAAATACAAAAACGAGGAGAACACAAGGGCCGAAAATCAGAGGAGGATCAAAAGTGTGGCACTACGTGGAGTAAGAGAAGAGTGAAAAACCCGAGGCGAAGAAACAGGGGAGAAGAATACAAGGAGCACGAAAAAAAAAGCAAAATACAAAAACGAGGAGAACACAAGGGGCGAAAATCAGAGGAGGATCAAAGGTGTGGCACTACGTGGAGTAAGAGAAGTGTGAAAAACCCAAGGCGAAGAAACAGGGGAGAAGAATACAAGGAGCAAGAAAAAAAAAGCAAAATACAAAAACGAGGAGAACACAAGGGGCGAAAATCAGAGGAGGATCAACAGTATGCCACTACGAGGAGCAAGAGAAGTGTGAAAAACCCGAGGCGAAGAAACAGAGGAGAAGAATACGAGGAGCAAGAAGAAAAAGCAAAATACAAAAACGAGGAGAACACAAGGGGCGAAAATCAGAGGAGGATCAAAAGTGTGGCACTAGGTGGAGTAAGAGAAGTGTGAAAAACGCGAGGTGAAGAAACAGGGGAGAAGAATACGAGGAGCAAGAAAAAAAAAGCAAAATACAAAAACGAGGAGAACACAAGGGGCGAAAATCAGAGGAGGATCAACAGTATGCCACTACGAGGAGCAAGAGAAGTGGGAAACACACGAGGCGAAGAAACAGGGGAGAAGAATACGAGGAGCAAGAAAAAAAAAGCAAAATACAAAAACGAGGAGAACACAAGGGGCGAAAATCAGAGGAGGATCAACAGTATGCCACTAGGTGGAGTAAGAGAAGTGTGAAAAACGCGAGGAGAAGTAACAGGGGAGAAGAATACGAGGAGCAAGAAAAAAAAAGCAAAATACAAAAACGAGGAGAACACAAGGGGCGAAAATCAGAGAAGGATCAACAGTATGCCACTACGAGGAGTAAGAGAAGTGTGAAAAAGCTGATGTGAAGAAACAGGGGAGAAGAATACGAGGACCAAGAAAAAAAAAGCAAAATACAAAAACGAGGAGAACACAAGGGGCGAAAATCAGAGGAGGATCAACAGTATGCTACTACGAGGAGCAAGAGAAGAATGAAAAACCCGAGGTGAAGAAACAGAGGAGAAGAATACGAGGAGCAAGAAAAAAAAGGAAAATACAAAAACGAGGAGAACACAAGGGGCGAAAATCAGAGGAGGATCAACCGTATGCCACTACGTGGAGTAAGAGAAGTGTGAAAAACCCGAGGCGAAGACGCAGGGGAGAAGAATAAGAGGAGCAAGAAAAAAAAAGCAAAATACAAAAACGAGGAGAACACAAGGGGCGAAAATCAGAGGAGGATCAAAATTGTGGCACTACGTGGAGTAAGAGAAGTGTGAAAAACCCGAGGCGAAGAAACAGGGGAGAAGAATACGAGGAGCAAGAAAAAAAAGCAAAATACAAAAACGAGGAGAACACAAGGGGCGAAAATCAGAGGAGGATCAAAAGTGTGGCATTACGTGGAGTAAGAGAAGTGTGAAAAACCCGAGGCGAAGAAACAGGGGAGAAGAATACGAGGAGCAAGAAAAAGAAAGCAAAATACAAAAAGGAGGAGAACACAAGGGGCGAAAATCAGAGGAGGATCAACAGTATGCCACTACGAGGAGTAAGAGAAGTGTGAAAAAGCTGATGTGAAGAAACAGGGGAGAAGAATACGAGGAGCAAGAAAAAAAAAAGCAAAATACAAAAACGAGGAGAACACAAGTGGCGACAATCAGAGGAGGATCAACAGTATGCCACTACGAGGAGCAAGAGAAGTGTGAAAAACCCGAGGCGAAGAAACAGGGGAGAAGAATACGAGGAGCAAGAAAAAAAAGCAAAATACAAAAACGAGGAGAACACAAGGGGCGAAAATCAGAGGCGGATCAAAAGTGTGGCACTACGTGGAGTAAGAGAAGTGTGAAAAACCCGAGCCAAAGAAACAGGGGAGAAGAATACGAGGAGCAAGAAAAAAAAAGCAAAATACAAAAACGAGGAGAACACAAGGGGCGAAAATCAGAGGAGGATCAAAAGTGTGGCACTACGTGGAGTAAGAGAAGTGTGAAAAACCCGAGGCGAAGAAACAGGGGAGAAGAATACGAGGAGCAAGAAAAAAAAAGCAAAATACAAAAACGAGGAGAACACAAGGGGCGAAAATCAGAGGAGGATCCAAAGTGTGGCACTACGTGGAGGAAGAGAAGTGTGAAAAACCCGAGGCGAAGAAGCAGGGGAGAAGAAAAAGAGGAGCAAGAAAAAAAAAGCAAAATACAAAAACGAGGAGAACACAAGGGGCGAAAATCAGAGGAGGATCAAAATTGTGGCACTACGTGGAGTAAGAGAAGTGTGAAAAACACGAGGCGAAGAAACAGGGGAGAAGAATACGAGGAGCAAGAAAAAAAAGCAAAATACAAAAACGAGGAGAACACAAGGGGCGAAAATCAGAGGAGGATCAAAAGTGTGGCATTACGTGGAGTAAGAGAAGTGTGAAAAACCCGAGGCGAAGAAACAGGGGAGAAGAATACGAGGAGCAAGAAAAAGAAAGCAAAATACAAAAAGGAGGAGAACACAAGGGGCGAAAATCAGAGGAGGATCAACAGTATGCCACTACGAGGAGCAAGAGAAGTGTGAAAAACCCGAGGCGACGAAACAGGGGAGAAGAATACGAGGAGCAAGAAAAAAAAAGTAAAATACAAAAACGAGGAGAACACAAGGGGCGAAAATCAGAGGAGGATCAAACGTGTGGCACTAGGTGGAGTAAGAGAAGCGTGAAAAACCCGAGGCGAAGAAACAGGGGAGAAGAATAAGAGGAGCAAGGAAAAAAAAGCAAAATACAAAAACGAGGAGAACACAAGGGGCGAAAATCAGAGGAGGATCAAAAGTGTGGCAATACGTGGAGTAAGAGAAGTGTGAAAAACCCGAGGCGAAGAAACAGGGGAGAAGAATACGAGGAGCAAGAAAAAAAAAGCAAAATACAAAAACGAGGAGAACACAAGGGGCGAAAATCAGAGGAGGATCAACAGTATGCCACTACGAGGAGTAAGAGAAGTGTGAAAAAGCTGATGTGAAGAAACAGGGGAGAAGAATACGAGGAGCAAGAAAAAAAAAAGCAAAATACAAAAACGAGGAGAACACAAGTGGCGACAATCAGAGGAGGATCAACAGTATGCCACTACGAGGAGCAAGAGAAGTGTGAAAAACCCGAGGCGAAGAAACAGGGGAGAAGAATACGAGGAGCAAGAAAAAAAAGCAAAATACAAAAACGAGGAGAACACAAGGGGCGAAAATCAGAGGAGGATCAAAAGTGTGGCACTACGTGGAGTAAGAGAAGTGTGAAAACCCCGAGCCAAAGAAACAGGGGAGAAGAATACGAGGAGCAAGAAAAAAAAAGCAAAATACAAAAACGAGGAGAACACAAGGGGCGAAAATCAGAGGAGGATCAAAAGTGTGGCACTACGTGGAGTAAGAGAAGTGTGAAAAACCCGAGGCGAAGAAACAGGGGAGAAGAATACGAAGAGCAAGAAAAAAAAAGCAAAATACAAAAACGAGGAGAACACAAGGGGTGAAAATCAGAGGAGGATCCAAAGTGTGGCACTACGTGGAGTAAGAGATGTGAAAAACCCGAGGCGAAGAAACAGGGGAGAAGAATACGAGGAGCAAGAAAAAAAAAGCAAAATACAAAAACGAGGAGAACACAAGGGGCGAAAATCAGAGGAGGATCAACAGTATGCCACTACGAGGAGTAAGAGAAGTGTGAAAAAGCTGATGTGAAGAAACAGGGGAGAAGAATACGAGGAGCAAGAAAAAAAAAGCAAAATACAAAAACGAGGAGAACACAAGGGGCGAAAATCAGAGGAGGATCAACAGTATGCCACTACGAGGAGCAAGAGAAGTGTGAAAAACACGAGGTGAAGAAACAGAGGAGAAGAATACGAGGAGCAAGAAAAAAAAGCAAAATACAAAAACGAGGAGAACACAAGGGGCGAAAATCAGAGGAGGATCAACCGTATGCCACTACGTGGAGTAAGAGAAGTGTGAAAAACCCGAGGCGAAGAAACAGGGGAGAAGAATACGAGGAGCAAGAAAAAAAAAGCAAAATACAAAAACGAGGAGAACACAAGGGGCGAAAATCAGAGGAGGATCAAAAGTGTGGCACTACGTGGAGTAAGAGAAGTGTGAAAAACCCGAGGCGAAGAAACAGGGGAGAAGAATACGAGGAGCAAGAAAAAAAAGCAAAATACAAAAACGAGGAGAACACAAGGGGCGAAAATCAGAAGAGGATCAAAAGGGTGGCACTACGTGGAGTAAGAGAAGTGTGAAAAACCCGAGGCGAAGAAACAGGGGAGAAGAATACGAGGAGCAAGAAAAAAAAAGCAAAATACAAAAACGAGGAGAACACAAGGGGCGAAAATCAGAGGAGGATCAAAAGTGTGGCACTACGTGGAGTAAGAGAAGTGTGAAAAACCCGAGGCGAAGAAACAGGGGAGAAGAATACGAGGAGCAAGAAAAAAAAAGCAAAATACAAAAACGAGGAGAACACAAGGGGCGAAAATCAGAGGAGGATCCAAAGTGTGGCACTACGTGGAGTAAGAGAAGTGTGAAAAACCCGAGGCGAAGAAACAGGGGAGAAGAATAAGAGGAGCATGAAAAAAAAAGCAAAATACAAAAACGAGGAGAACACAAGGGGCGAAAATCAGAGGAGGATCAAAAGTGTGGCACTACGAGTAGTAAGAGAAGTGTGAAAAAGCTGATGTGAAGAAACAGGGGAGAAGAATACGAGGAGCAAGAAAAAAAAAGCAAAATACAAAAACGAGGAGAACACAAGTGGCGAAAATCAGAGGAGGATCAACAGTATGCCACTACGAGGAGCAAGAGAAGTGTGAAAAACCCGAGGCGAAGAAACAGGGGAGAAGAATACGAGGAGCAAGAAAAAAAAAGCAAAATACAAAAACGAGGAGAACACAAGGGGCGAAAATCAGAGTAGGATCAACAGTATGCCACTACGAGGAGTAAGAGACGTGTGAAAAACCCGAGGCGAAGAAACAGGGGAGAAGAATACGAAGAGCAAGAAAAAAAAAGCAAAATACAAAAACGAGGAGAACACAAGGGGCGAAAATCAGAGGAGGATCAAAAGTGTGGCACTACGTGGAGTAAGAGAAGTGTGAAAAACCCGAGGCGAAGAAACAGGGGAGAAGAATACGAAGAGCAAGAAAAAAAAAGCAAAATACAAAAACGAGGAGAACACAAGGGGTGAAAATCAGAGGAGGATCCAAAGTGTGGCACTACGTGGAGTAAGAGATGTGAAAAACCCGAGGCGAAGAAACAGGGGAGAAGAATACGAGGAGCAAGAAAAAAAAAGCAAAATACAAAAACGAGGAGAACACAAGGGGCGAAAATCAGAGGAGGATCAACAGTATGCCACTACGAGGAGTAAGAGAAGTGTGAAAAAGCTGATGTGAAGAAACAGGGGAGAAGAATACGAGGAGCAAGAAAAAAAAAGCAAAATACAAAAACGAGGAGAACACAAGGGGCGAAAATCAGAGGAGGATCAACAGTATGCCACTACGAGGAGCAAGAGAAGTGTGAAAAACACGAGGTGAAGAAACAGAGGAGAAGAATACGAGGAGCAAGAAAAAAAAGCAAAATACAAAAACGAGGAGAACACAAGGGGCGAAAATCAGAGGAGGATCAACCGTATGCCACTACGTGGAGTAAGAGAAGTGTGAAAAACCCGAGGCGAAGAAACAGAGGAGAAGAATACGAGGAGCAAGAAAAAAAAGCAAAATACAAAAACGAGGAGAACACAAGGGGCGAAAATCAGAGGAGGATCAACCGTATGCCACTACGTGGAGTAAGAGAAGTGTGAAAAACCCGAGGCGAAGAAACAGGGGAGAAGAATACGAGGAGCAAGAAAAAAAAAGCAAAATACAAAAACGAGGAGAACACAAGGGGCGAAAATCAGAGGAGGATCAAAAGTGTGGCACTACGTGGAGTAAGAGAAGTGTGAAAAACCCGAGGCGAAGAAACAGGGGAGAAGAATACGAGGAGCAAGAAAAAAAAGCAAAATACAAAAACGAGGAGAACACAAGGGGCGAAAATCAGAAGAGGAGCAAAAGCGTGGCACTACGTGGAGTAAGAGAAGTGTGAAAAACCCGAGGCGAAGAAACAGGGGAGAAGAATACGAGGAGCAAGAAAAAAAAAGCAAAATACAAAAACGAGGAGAACACAAGGGGCGAAAATCAGAGGAGGATCAAAAGTGTGGCACTACGTGGAGTAAGAGAAGTGTGAAAAACCCGAGGTGAAGAAACAGGGGAGAAGAATACGAGGAGCAAGAAAAAAAAAGCAAAATACAAAAACGAGGAGAACACAAGGGGCGAAAATCAGAGGAGGATCCAAAGTGTGGCACTACGTGGAGTAAGAGAAGTGTGAAAAACCCGAGGCGAAGAAACAGGGGAGAAGAATAAGAGGAGCATGAAAAAAAAAGCAAAATACAAAAACGAGGAGAACACAAGGGGCGAAAATCAGAGGAGGATCAAAAGTGTGGCACTACGAGTAGTAAGAGAAGTGTGAAAAAGCTGATGTGAAGAAACAGGGGAGAAGAATACGAGGAGCAAGAAAAAAAAAGCAAAATACAAAAACGAGGAGAACACAAGTGGCGAAAATCAGAGGAGGATCAACAGTATGCCACTACGAGGAGCAAGAGAAGTGTGAAAAACCCGAGGCGAAGAAACAGGGGAGAAGAATACGAGGAGCAAGAAAAAAAAAGCAAAATACAAAAACGAGGAGAACACAAGGGGCGAAAATCAGAGTAGGATCAACAGTATGCCACTACGAGGAGTAAGAGAAGTGTGAAAAAGCTGATGTGAAGAAACAGGGGAGAAGAATACGAGGAGCAAGGAAAAAAAAGCAAAATACAAAAACGAGGAGAACACAAGGGGCGAAAATCAGAGGAGGATCAACAGTATGCCACTACGAGGAGCAAGAGAAGTGTGAAAAACCCGAGGCGAAGAAACAGGGGAGAAGAATACGAGGAGCAAGAAAAAAAGCAAAATACAAAAACGAGGAGAACACAAGGGGCGAAAATCAGAGGAGGATCAAAAGTGTGGCACTACGTGGAGTAAGAGACGTGTGAAAAACCGAGCCAAAGAAACAGGGGAGAAGAATACGAGGAGCAAGAAAAAAAAAGCAAAATACAAAAACGAGGAGAACACAAGGGGCGAAAATCAGAGGAGGATCAAAAGTGTGGCACTACGTGGAGTAAGAGAAGTGTGAAAAACCCGAGGCGAAGAAACAGGGGAGAAGAATACGAAGAGCAAGAAAAAAAAAGCAAAATACAAAAACGAGGAGAACACAAGGGGTGAAAATCAGAGGAGGATCCAAAGTGTGGCACTACGTGGAGTAAGAGATGTGAAAAACCCGAGGCGAAGAAACAGGGGAGAAGAATACGAGGAGCAAGAAAAAAAAAGCAAAATACAAAAACGAGGAGAACACAAGGGGCGAAAATCAGAGGAGGATCAACAGTATGCCACTACGAGGAGTAAGAGAAGTGTGAAAAACCCGAGGCGAAGAAACAGGGGAGAAGAATACGAGGAGCAAGAAAAAAAAGCAAAATACAAAAACGAGGAGAACACAAGGGGCGAAAATCAGAAGAGGATCAAAAGGGTGGCACTACGTGGAGTAAGAGAAGTGTGAAAAACCCGAGGCGAAGAAACAGGGGAGAAGAATACGAGCAGCAAGAAAAAAAAAGCAAAATACAAAAACGAGGAGAACACAAGGGGCGAAAATCAGAGGAGGATCAAAAGTGTGGAACTACGTGGAGTAAGAGAAGTGTGAAAAACCCGAGGCGAAGAAACAGGGGAGAAGAATAAGAGGAGCAAGAAAAAAAAAGCAAAATACAAAAACGAGGAGAACACAAGGGGCGAAAATCAGAGGAGGATCACCAGTATGCCACTACGAGGAGTAAGAGAAGTGTGAAAAAGCTGATGTGAAGAAACAGGGGAGAAGAATACGAGGAGCAAGAAAAAAAAAGCAAAATACAAAAACGAGGAGAACACAAGGGGCGAAAATCAGAGGAGGATCAACAGTATGCCACTAGGTGGAGTAAGAGAAGTGTGAAAAACCCGAGGCGAAGAAACAGGGGAGAAGAATACGAGGAGCAAGAAAAAAAAAGCAAAATACAAAAACGAGGAGAACAAAAGGGGCGAAAATCAGAGGAGGATCAACAGTATGCCACTACGAGGAGCAAGAGAAGTGTGAAAACCCGAGGCGAAGAAACAGGGGAGAAGAATACGAGGAGCAAGAAAAAAAAGCAAAATAGAAAAACGAGGAGAACACAAGGGGCGAAAATCAGAGGAGGATCAACAGTATGCCACTACGTGGAGTAAGAGAAGTGTGAAAAACCCGAGGCAAAGAATCAGGGGAGAAGAATACGAGGAGCAAGTAAAAAAAAGCAAAATACAAAAACGAGGAGAACACAAGGGGCGAAAATCAGAGGAGGATCAAAAGTGTGGCACTACGTGGAGTAAGAGAAGTGTGAAAAACCCGAGGCGAAGAAACAGGGGAGAAGAATACGAGGAGCAAGAAAAAAAAAGCAAAATACAAAAACGAGGAGAACACAAGGGGCGAAAATCAGAGGAGGATCAAAAGTGTGGCACTAGGTGGAGTAAGAGAAGTGTGAAAAACCCGAGGCGAAGAAACAGGGGAGAAGAATACGAGGAGCAAGAAAAAAAAGCAAAATACAAAAACGAGGAGAACACAAGGGGCGAAAATCAGAGAAGGATCAAAATTGTGGCACTACGTGGAGTAAGAGAAGTGTGAAAAACCCAAGGCGAAGAAACAGGGGAGAAGAATACGAGGAGCAAGAAAAAAAAAGCAAAATACAAAAACGAGGAGAACACAAGGGGCGAAAATCAGAGGAGGATCAAAAGTGTGGCACTACGTGGAGTAAGAGAAGTGTGAAAAACCCGAGGCGAAGAAACAGGGGAGAAGAATACGAGGAGCAAAAAAAAAAAGCAAAATACAAAAACGAGGAGAACACAAGGGGCGAAAATCAGAGGAGGATCAACAGTATGCCACTACGAGGAGCAAGAGAAGTGTGAAAAACCCGAGGCGAAGAAACAGAGGAGAAGAATACGCGGAGCAAGAAAAAAAAGCAAAATACAAAAACGAGGAGAACACAAGGGGCGAAAATCAGAGGAGGATCAACCATATGTCACTCCGTGGAGTAAGAGAAGTGTGAAAAACCCGAGGCGAAGAAACAGGGGAGAAGAATAAGAGGAGCAAGAAAAAAAAAGCAAAATACAAAAACGAGGAGAACACAAGGGGCGAAAATCAGAGGAGGATCAACAGTACGCCACTACGAGGAGCAAGAGAAGTGTGAAAAATCCGAGGCGAAGAAACAGGGGAGAAGAATACGAGGAGCAAGAAAAAAAAGCAAAATACATAAACGAGGAGAACACAAGGGGCGAAAATCAGAGGAGGATCAACAGTATGCCACTACGTGGAGTAAGAGAAGTGTGAAAAACCCGAGACGAAGAAACAGGGGAGAAGAATACGAGGAGCAAGAAAAAAAAAAGCAAAATACAAAAACGAGGAGAACACAAGGGGCGAAAATCAGAGGAGGATCAAAAGTGTGGCACTACGAGGAGTAAGAGAAGTGTGAAAAACCCGAGGCGAAGAAACAGGGGAGAAGAATACGAGGAGTAAGAAAAAAGAAGCAAAATACAAAAACGAGGAGAACAAAAGGGGCGAAAATCAGAGGAGGATCAACAGTATGCCACTACGAGGAGCAAGAGAAGTGTGAAAAACCCGAGGCGAAGAAACAGGGGAGAAGAATACGAGGAGCAAGAAAAAAAAAGCAAAATAGAAAAACGAGGAAAACACAAGGGGCGAAAATCAGAGTAGGATCAACAGTATGCCACTACGAGGAGTAAGAGAAGTGTGAAAAAGCTGATGTGAAGAAACAGGGGAGAAGAATACGAGGAGCAAGAAAAAAAAAGCAAAATACAAAAACGAGGAGAACACAAGGGGCGAAAATCAGAGGAGGATCAACAGTATGCCACTAGGTGGAGTAAGAGAAGTGTGAAAAACCCGAGGCGAAGAAACAGGGGAGAAGAATACGAGGAGCAAGAAAAAAAAAGCAAAATACAAAAACGAGGAGAACACAAGGGGCGAAAATCAGAGGAGGATCAACAGTATGCCACTACGAGGAGCAAGGGAAGTGTGAAAAACCCGAGGCGAAGAAACAGGGGAGAAGAATACGAGGAGCAAGAAAAAAAAGCAAAATACAAAAACGAGGAGAACACAAGGGGCGAAAATCAGAGGAGGATCAACAGTATGCCACTACGTGGAGTAAGAGAAGTGTGAAAAACCCGAGGCAAAGAAACAGGGGAGAAGAATACGAGGAGCAAGAAAAAAAAAGCAAAATACAAAAACGAGGAGAACACAAGGGGCGAAAATCAGAGGAGGATCAAAAGTGTGGCACTACGTGGAGTAAGAGAAGTGTGAAAAACCCGAGGCGAAGAAACAGGGGAGAAGAATACGAGGAGCAAGAAAAAAAAAGCAAAATACAAAAACGAGGAGAACACAAGGGGCGAAAATCAGAGGAGGATCAAAAGTGTGGCACTAGGTGGAGTAAGAGAAGTGTGAAAAACCCGAGGCGAAGAAACAGGGGAGAAGAATACGAGGAGCAAGAAAAAAAAGCAAAATACAAAAACGAGGAGAACACAAGGGGCGAAAATCAGAGAAGGATCAAAATTGTGGCACTACGTGGAGTAAGAGAAGTGTGAAAAACCCGAGGCGAAGAAACAGGGGAGAAGAATACGAGGAGCAAGAAAAAAAAAGCAAAATACAAAAACGAGGAGAACACAAGGGGCGAAAATCAGAGGAGGATCAACAGTATGCCACTACGAGGAGCAAGAGAAGTGTGAAAAACCCGAGGCGAAGAAACAGAGGAGAAGAATACGAGGAGCAAGAAAAAAAAGCAAAATACAAAAACGAGGAGAACACAAGGGGCGAAAATCAGAGGAGGATCAACCATATGTCACTCCGTGGAGTAAGAGAAGTGTGAAAAACCCGAGGAGAAGAAACAGGGGAGAAGAATAAGAGGAGCAAGAAAAAAAAAGCAAAATACAAAAACGACGAGAACACAAGGGGCGAAAATCAGAGGAGGATCAACAGTACGCCACTACGAGGAGCAAGAGAAGTGTGAAAAACCCGAGGCGAAGAAACAGGGGAGAAGAATACGAGGAGCAAGAAAAAAAAGCAAAATACATAAACGAGGAGAACACAAGGGGCGAAAATCAGAGGAGGATCAACAGTATGCCACTACGTGGAGTAAGAGAAGTGTGAAAAACCCGAGATGAAGAAACAGGGGAGAAGAATACGAGGAGCAACAAAAAAAAAAGCAAAATACAAAAACGAGGAGAACACAAGGGGCGAAAATCAGAGGAGGATCAAAAGTGTGGCACTACGAGGAGTAAGAGAAGTGTGAAAAACCCGAGGCGAAGAAACAGGGGAGAAGAATACGAGGAGCAAGAAAAAAGAAGCAAAATACAAAAACGAGGAGAACACAAGGGGCGAAAATCAGAGGAGGATCAACAGTATGCCACTACGAGGAGCAAGAGAAGTGTGAAAAACCCGAGGCGAAGAAACAGGGGAGAAGAATACGAGGAGCAAGGAAAAAAAAGCAAAATACAAAAACGAGGAGAACACAAGGGGCGAAAATCAGAGTAGGATCAACAGTATGCCACTACGAGGAGTAAGAGAAGTGTGAAAAAGCTGATGTGAAGAAACAGGGGAGAAGAATACGAGGAGCAAGAAAA
Source organism: Cervus elaphus (assembly GCF_910594005.1). Classification (NCBI taxonomy): domain Eukaryota; kingdom Metazoa; phylum Chordata; class Mammalia; order Artiodactyla; family Cervidae; genus Cervus; species Cervus elaphus. The sequence goes on along the minus strand of NC_057848.1, from coordinate 14,571,531 downwards.
AAAAAGCAAAATACAAAAACGAGGAGAACACAAGGGGCGAAAATCAGAGGAGGATCAACAGTATGCCATTACGAGGAGCAAGAGAAGTGTGAAAAACCCGAGGCGAAGAAACAGAGGAGAAGAATACGAGGAGCAAGAAAAAAAAAGCAAAATACAAAAACGAGGAGAACACAAGGGGCGAAAATCAGAGGAGGATCAACAGTATGCCACTACGAGGAGCAAGAGAAGTGTGAAAAACCCGAGGCGAAGAAACAGAGGAGAAGAATACGCGGAGCAAGAAAAAAAAGCAAAATACAAAAACGAGGAGAACACAAGGGGCGAAAATCAGAGGAGGATCAAAAGTGTGGCACTACGTGGAGTAAGAGAAGTGTGAAAAACCCGAGGCGAAGAAACAGGGGAGAAGAATACGAGGAGCAAGAAAAAAAAAAGCAAAATACAAAAACGAGGAGAACACAAGGGGCGAAAATCAGAGGAGGATCAACCGTATGCCACTACGTGGAGTAAGAGAAGTGTGAAAAATCCGAGGCGAAGAAACAGGGGAGAAGAATACGAGGAGCAAGAAAAAAAAAGCAAAATACAAAAACGAGGAGAACACAAGGGGCGAAAATCAGAGGAGGATCAAAAGTGTGGCACTACGTGGAGTAAGAGAAGTGTGAAAAACCCGAGGCAAAGAAACAGGGGAGAAGAATACGAGGAGCAAGAAAAAAAAAGCAAAATACAAAAACGAGGAGAACACAAGGGGCGAAAATCAGAGGAGGATCAAAAGTGTGGCACTAGGTGGAGTAAGAGAAGTGTGAAAAACCCGAGGCGAAGAAACAGGGGAGAAGAATACGAGGAGCAAGAAAAAAAGGCAAAATACAAAAACGAGGAAAACACAAGGGGCGAAAATCAGAGAAGGATCAAAATTGTGGCACTACGTGGAGTAAGAGAAGTGTGAAAAACCCGAGGCGAAGAAACAGGGGAGAAGAATACGAGGAGCAAGAAAAAAAAAGCAAAATACAAAAACGAGGAGAACACAAGGGGCGAAAATCAGAGGAGGATCAACAGTATGCCACTAGGTGGAGTAAGAGAAGTGTGAAAAACCCGAGGCGAAGAAACAGGGGAGAAGAATACGAGGAGCAAGAAAAAAAAAGCAAAATACAAAAACGAGGAGAACACAAGGGGCGAAAATCAGAGGAGGATCAACAGTATGCCACTACGAGGAGCAAGGGAAGTGTGAAAAACCCGAGGCGAAGAAACAGGGGAGAAGAATACGAGGAGCAAGAAAAAAAAGCAAAATACAAAAACGAGGAGAACACAAGGGGCGAAAATCAGAGGAGGATCAACAGTATGCCACTACGTGGAGTAAGAGAAGTGTGAAAAACCCGAGGCAAAGAAACAGGGGAGAAGAATACGAGGAGCAAGAAAAAAAAAGCAAAATACAAAAACGAGGAGAACACAAGGGGCGAAAATCAGAGGAGGATCAAAAGTGTGGCACTACGTGGAGTAAGAGAAGTGTGAAAAACCCGAGGCGAAGAAACAGGGGAGAAGAATACGAGGAGCAAGAAAAAAAAAGCAAAATACAAAAACGAGGAGAACACAAGGGGCGAAAATCAGAGGAGGATCAAAAGTGTGGCACTACGTGGAGTAAGAGAAGTGTGAAAAACCCGAGGCGAAGAAACAGAGGAGAAGAATACGAGGAGCAAGAAAAAAAAGCAAAATACAAAAACGAGGAGAACACAAGGGGCGAAAATCAGAGGAGGATCAACCATATGTCACTCCGTGGAGTAAGAGAAGTGTGAAAAACCCGAGGCGAAGAAACAGGGGAGAAGAATAAGAGGAGCAAGAAAAAAAAAGCAAAATACAAAAACGACGAGAACACAAGGGGCGAAAATCAGAGGAGGATCAACAGTATGCCACTACGAGGAGCAAGAGAAGTGTGAAAAATCCGAGGCGAAGAAACAGGGGAGAAGAATACGAGGAGCAAGAAAAAAAAGCAAAATACATAAACGAGGAGAACACAAGGGGCGAAAATCAGAGGAGGATCAACAGTATGCCACTACGTGGAGTAAGAGAAGTGTGAAAAACCCGAGACGAAGAAACAGGGGAGAACAATACGAGGAGCAAGGAAAAAAAAAAGCAAAATACAAAAACGAGGAGAACACAAGGGGCGAAAATCAGAGGAGGATCAAAAGTGTGGCACTAGGTGGAGTAAGAGAAGTGTGAAAAACCCGAGGCGAAGAAACAGGGGAGAAGAATACGAGGAGCAAGAAAAAAGAAGCAAAATACAAAAACGAGGAGAACACAAGGGGCGAAAATCAGAGGAGGATCAACAGTATGCCACTACGAGGAGCAAGAGAAGTGTGAAAAACCCGAGGCGAAGAAACAGGGGAGAAGAATACGAGGAGCAAGAAAAAAAAAGCAAAATACAAAAACGAGGAGAACACAAGGGGCGAAAATCAGAGTAGGATCAACAGTATGCCACTACGAGGAGTAAGAGAAGTGTGAAAAAGCTGATGTGAAGAAACAGGGAAGAAGAATACGAGGAGCAAGAAAAAAGAAGCAAAATACAAAAACGAGGAGAACACAAGGGGCGAAAATCAGAGGAGGATCAACAGTATGCCACTAGGTGGAGTAAGAGAAGTGTGAAAAACCCGAGGTGAAGAAACAGGGGAGAAGAATACGAGGAGCAAGAAAAAAAAAGCAAAATACAAAAACGAGGAGAACACAAGGGGCGAAAATCAGAGGAGGATCAACAGTATGCCACTACGAGGAGCAAGGGAAGTGTGAAAAACCCGAGGCGAAGAAACAGGGGAGAAGAATACGAAGAGCAAGAAAAAAAAGCAAAATACAAAAACGAGGAGAACACAAGGGGCGAAAATCAGAGGAGGATCAACAGTATGCCACTACGTGGAGTAAGAGAAGTGTGAAAAACCCGAGGCAAAGAAACAGGGGAGAAGAATACGAGGAGCAAGAAAAAAAAAGCAAAATACAAAAACGAGGAGAACACAAGGGGCGAAAATCAGAGGAGGATCAAAAGTGTGGCACTACGTGGAGTAAGAGAAGTGTGAAAAACCCGAGGCGAAGAAACAGGGGAGAAGAATACGAGGAGCAAGAAAAAAAAAGCAAAATACAAAAAAGAGGAGAACACAAGGGGCGAAAATCAGAGGAGGATCAAAAGTGTGGCACTAGGTGGAGTAAGAGAAGTGTGAAAAACCCGAGGCGAAGAAACAGGGGAGAAGAATACGAGGAGCAAGAAAAAAAAGCAAAATACAAAAACGAGGAGAACACAAGGGGCGAAAATCAGAGAAGGATCAAAATTGTGGCACTACGTGGAGTAAGAGAAGTGTGAAAAACCCGAGGCGAAGAAACAGGGGAGAAGAATACGAGGAGCAAGAAAAAAAAAGCAAAATACAAAAACGAGGAGAACACAAGGTGCGAAAATCAGAGGAGGATAAAAAGTGCGGCCCTACGTGGAGTAAGAGAAGTGTGAAAAACGCGAGGCAAAGAAACAGGGGAGAAGAATACGAGGAGCAAGAAAAAAAAAGCAAAATACAAAAACGAGGAGAACACAAGGGGCGAAAATCAGAGGAGGATCAACAGTATGCCACTACGAGGAGCAAGAGAAGTGTGAAAAACCCGAGGCGAAGAAACAGAGGAGAAGAATACGCGGAGCAAGAAAAAAAAGCAAAATACAAAAACGAGGAGAACACAAGGGGCGAAAATCAGAGGAGGATCAAAAGTGTGGCACTACGTGGAGTAAGAGAAGTGTGAAAAACCCGAGGCGAAGAAACAGGGGAGAAGAATACGAGGAGCAAGAAAAAAAAAAGCAAAATACAAAAACGAGGAGAACACAAGGGGCGAAAATCAGAGGAGGATCAACCGTATGCCACTACGTGGAGTAAGAGAAGTGTGAAAAACCCGAGGCGAAGAAACAGGGGAGAAGAATACGAGGAGCAAGAAAAAAAAAGCAAAATACAAAAACGAGGAGAACACAAGGGGCGAAAATCAGAGGAGGATCAAAAGTGTGGCACTACGTGGAGTAAGAGAAGTGTGAAAAACCCGAGGCGAAGAAACAGGGGAGAAGAATACGAGGAGCAAGAAAAAAAAAGCAAAATACAAAAACGAGGAGAACACAAGGGGCGAAAATCAGAGGAGGATCAAAAGTGTGGCACTAGGTGGAGTAAGAGAAGTGTGAAAAACCCGAGGCGAAGAAACAGGGGAGAAGAATACGAGGAGCAAGAAAAAAAGGCAAAATACAAAAACGAGGAAAACACAAGGGGCGAAAATCAGAGAAGGATCAAAATTGTGGCACTACGTGGAGTAAGAGAAGTGTGAAAAACCCGAGGCGAAGAAACAGGGGAGAAGAATACGAGGAGCAAGAAAAAAAAAGCAAAATACAAAAACGAGGAGAACACAAGGGGCGAAAATCAGAGGAGGATCAACAGTATGCCACTGGGTGTAGTAAGAGAAGTGTGAAAAACCCGAGGCGAAGAAACAGGGGAGAAGAATACGAGGAGCAAGAAAAAAAAAGCAAAATACAAAAACGAGGAGAACACAAGGGGCGAAAATCAGAGGAGGATCAACAGTATGCCACTACGAGGAGCAAGAGAAGTGTGAAAAACCCGAGGCGAAGAAACAGGGGAGAAGAATACGAGGAGCAAGAAAAAAAAGCAAAATACAAAAACGAGGAGAACACAAGGGGCGAAAATCAGAGGAGGATCAACAGTATGCCACTACGTGGAGTAAGAGAAGTGTGAAAAACCCGAGACGAAGAAACAGGGGAGAAGAATACGAGGAGCAAGGAAAAAAAAAAGCAAAATACAAAAACGAGGAGAACACAAGGGGCGAAAATCAGAGGAGGATCAAAAGTGTGGCACTAGGTGGAGTAAGAGAAGTGTGAAAAACCCGAGGCGAAGAAACAGGGGAGAAGAATACGAGGAGCAAGAAAAAAGAAGCAAAATACAAAAACGAGGAGAACACAAGGGGCGAAAATCAGAGGAGGATCAACAGTATGCCACTACGAGGAGCAAGAGAAGTGTGAAAAACCCGAGGCGAAGAAACAGGGGAGAAGAATACGAGGAGCAAGAAAAAAAAAGCAAAATACAAAAACGAGGAGAACACAAGGGGCGACAATCAGAGGAGGATCAACAGTATGCCACTACGAGGAGTAAGAGAAGTGTGAAAAAGCTGATGTGAAGAAACAGGGGAGAAGAATACGAGGAGAAAGAAAAAAAAAGCAAAATACAAAAACGAGGAGAACACAAGGGGCGAAAATCAGAGGAGGATCAACAGTATGCCACTAGGTGGAGTAAGAGAAGTGTGAAAAACCCGAGGTGAAGAAACAGGGGAGAAGAATACGAGGAGCAAGAAAAAAAAAGCAAAATACAAAAACGAGGAGAACACAAGGGGCGAAAATCAGAGGAGGATCAACAGTATGCCACTACGAGGAGCAAGGGAAGTGTGAAAAACCCGAGGCGAAGAAACAGGGGAGAAGAATACGAAGAGCAAGAAAAAAAAGCAAAATACAAAAACGAGGAAAACACAAGGGGCGAAAATCAGAGGAGGATCAACAGTATGCCACTACGTGGAGTAAGAGAAGTGTGAAAAACCCGAGGCAAAGAAACAGGGGAGAAGAATACGAGGAGCAAGAAAAAAAAAGCAAAATACAAAAACGAGGAGAACACAAGGGGCGAAAATCAGAGGAGGATCAAAAGTGTGGCACTACGTGGAGTAAGAGAAGTGTGAAAAACCCGAGGCGAAGAAACAGGGGAGAAGAATACGAGGAGCAAGAAAAAAAAAGCAAAATACAAAAAAGAGGAGAACACAAGGGGCGAAAATCAGAGGAGGATCAAAAGTGTGGCACTAGGTGGAGTAAGAGAAGTGTGAAAAACCCGAGGCGAAGAAACAGGGGAGAAGAATACGAGGAGCAAGAAAAAAAAGCAAAATACAAAAACGAGGAGAACACAAGGGGCGAAAATCAGAGAAGGATCAAAATTGTGGCACTACGTGGAGTAAGAGAAGTGTGAAAAACCCGAGGCGAAGAAACAGGGGAGAAGAATACGAGGAGCAAGAAAAAAAAAGCAAAATACAAAAACGAGGAGAACACAAGGTGCGAAAATCAGAGGAGGATAAAAAGTGCGGCCCTACGTGGAGTAAGAGAAGTGTGAAAAACGCGACGCAAAGAAACAGGGGAGAAGAATACGAGGAGCAAGAAAAAAAAAGCAAAATACAAAAACGAGGAGAACACAAGGGGCGAAAATCAGAGGAGGATCAACAGTATGCCACTACGAGGAGCAAGAGAAGTGTGAAAAACCCGAGGCGTAGAAACAGAGGAGAAGAATACGCGGAGCAAGAAAAAAAAGCAAAATACAAAAACGAGGAGAACACAAGGGGCGAAAATCAGAGGAGGATCAAAAGTGTGGCACTACGTGGAGTAAGAGAAGTGTGAAAAACCCGAGGCGAAGAAACAGGGGAGAAGAATACGAGGAGCAAGAAAAAAAAAAGCAAAATACAAAAACGAGGAGAACACAAGGGGCGAAAATCAGAGGAGGATCAACCGTATGCCACTACGTGGAGTAAGAGAAGTGTGAAAAACCCGAGGCGAAGAAACAGGGGAGAAGAATACGAGGAGCAAGAAAAAAAAAGCAAAATACAAAAACGAGGAGAACACAAGGGGCGAAAATCAGAGGAGGATCAAAAGTGTGGCACTACGTGGAGTAAGAGAAGTGTGAAAAACCCGAGGCGAAGAAACAGGGGAGAAGAATACGAGGAGCAAGAAAAAAAAAGCAAAATACAAAAACGAGGAGAACACAAGGGGCGAAAATCAGAGGAGGATCAAAAGTGTGGCACTAGGTGGAGTAAGAGAAGTGTGAAAAACCCGAGGCGAAGAAACAGGGGAGAAGAATACGAGGAGCAAGAAAAAAAGGCAAAATACAAAAACGAGGAAAACACAAGGGGCGAAAATCAGAGAAGGATCAAAATTGTGGCACTACGTGGAGTAAGAGAAGTGTGAAAAACCCGAGGCGAAGAAACAGGGGAGAAGAATACGAGGAGCAAGAAAAAAAAAGCAAAATACAAAAACGAGGAGAACACAAGGGGCGAAAATCAGAGGAGGATCAACAGTATGCCACTAGGTGGAGTAAGAGAAGTGTGAAAAACCCGAGGCGAAGAAACAGGGGAGAAGAATACGAGGAGCAAGAAAAAAAAAGCAAAATACAAAAACGAGGAGAACACAAGGGGCGAAAATCAGAGGAGGATCAACAGTATGCCACTACGAGGAGCAAGGGAAGTGTGAAAAACCCGAGGCGAAGAAACAGGGGAGAAGAATACGAGGAGCAAGAAAAAAAAGCAAAATACAAAAACGAGGAGAACACAAGGGGCGAAAATCAGAGGAGGATCAACAGTATGCCACTACGTGGAGTAAGAGAAGTGTGAAAAACCCGAGGCAAAGAAACAGGGGAGAAGAATACGAGGAGCAAGAAAAAAAAAGCAAAATACAAAAACGAGGAGAACACAAGGGGCGAAAATCAGAGGAGGATCAAAAGTGTGGCACTACGTGGAGTAAGAGAAGTGTGAAAAACCCGAGGCGAAGAAACAGGGGAGAAGAATACGAGGAGCAAGAAAAAAAAAGCAAAATACAAAAACGAGGAGAACACAAGGGGCGAAAATCAGAGGAGGATCAAAAGTGTGGCACTACGTGGAGTAAGAGAAGTGTGAAAAACCCGAGGCGAAGAAACAGAGGAGAAGAATACGAGGAGCAAGAAAAAAAAAGCAAAATACAAAAACGACGAGAACACAAGGGGCGAAAATCAGAGGAGGATCAACAGTATGCCACTACGAGGAGCAAGAGAAGTGTGAAAAATCCGAGGCGAAGAAACAGGGGAGAAGAATACGAGGAGCAAGAAAAAAAAGCAAAATACATAAACGAGGAGAACACAAGGGGCGAAAATCAGAGGAGGATCAACAGTATGCCACTACGTGGAGTAAGAGAAGTGTGAAAAACCCGAGACGAAGAAACAGGGGAGAAGAATACGAGGAGCAAGGAAAAAAAAAAGCAAAATACAAAAACGAGGAGAACACAAGGGGCGAAAATCAGAGGAGGATCAAAAGTGTGGCACTAGGTGGAGTAAGAGAAGTGTGAAAAACCCGAGGCGAAGAAACAGGGGAGAAGAATACGAGGAGCAAGAAAAAAGAAGCAAAATACAAAAACGAGGAGAACACAAGGGGCGAAAATCAGAGGAGGATCAACAGTATGCCACTACGAGGAGCAAGAGAAGTGTGAAAAACCCGAGGCGAAGAAACAGGGGAGAAGAATACGAGGAGCAAGAAAAAAAAAGCAAAATACAAAAACGAGGAGAACACAAGGGGCGACAATCAGAGGAGGATCAACAGTATGCCACTACGAGGAGTAAGAGAAGTGTGAAAAAGCTGATGTGAAGAAACAGGGGAGAAGAATACGAGGAGCAAGAAAAAAAAAGCAAAATACAAAAACGAGGAGAACACAAGGGGCGAAAATCAGAGGAGGATCAACAGTATGCCACTAGGTGGAGTAAGAGAAGTGTGAAAAACCCGAGGTGAAGAAACAGGGGAGAAGAATACGAGGAGCAAGAAAAAAAAAGCAAAATACAAAAACGAGGAGAACACAAGGGGCGAAAATCAGAGGAGGATCAACAGTATGCCACTACGAGGAGCAAGGGAAGTGTGAAAAACCCGAGGCGAAGAAACAGGGGAGAAGAATACGAGGAGCAAGAAAAAAAAAGCAAAATACAAAAACGAGGAGAACACAAGGGGCGAAAATCAGAGGAGGATCAAAAGTGTGGCACTACGTGGAGTAAGAGAAGTGTGAAAAACCCGAGGCGAAGAAACAGGGGAGAAGAATACGAGGAGCAAGAAAAAAAAAGCAAAATACAAAAACGAGGAGAACACAAGGGGCGAAAATCAGAGGAGGATCAACAGTATGCCACTACGAGGAGCAAGAGAAGTGTGAAAAACCCGAGGCGAAGAAACAGAGGAGAAGAATACGCGGAGCAAGAAAAAAAAGCAAAATACAAAAACGAGGAGAACACAAGGGGCGAAAATCAGAGGAGGATCAACCATATGTCACTCCGTGGAGTAAGAGAAGTGTGAAAAACCCGAGGCGAAGAAACAGGGGAGAAGAATAAGAGGAGCAAGAAAAAAAAAGCAAAATACAAAAACGAGGAGAACACAAGGGGCGAAAATCAGAGGAGGATCAACAGTACGCCACTACGAGGAGCAAGAGAAGTGTGAAAAATCCGAGGCGAAGAAACAGGGGAGAAGAATACGAGGAGCAAGAAAAAAAAGCAAAATACATAAACGAGGAGAACACAAGGGGCGAAAATCAGAGGAGGATCAACAGTATGCCACTACGTGGAGTAAGAGAAGTGTGAAAAACCCGAGACGAAGAAACAGGGGAGAAGAATACGAGGAGCAAGAAAAAAAAAAGCAAAATACAAAAACGAGGAGAACACAAGGGGCGAAAATCAGAGGAGGATCAAAAGTGTGGCACTACGAGGAGTAAGAGAAGTGTGAAAAACCCGAGGCGAAGAAACAGGGGAGAAGAATACGAGGAGTAAGAAAAAAGAAGCAAAATACAAAAACGAGGAGAACAAAAGGGGCGAAAATCAGAGGAGGATCAACAGTATGCCACTACGAGGAGCAAGAGAAGTGTGAAAAACCCGAGGCGAAGAAACAGGGGAGAAGAATACGAGGAGCAAGAAAAAAAAAGCAAAATAGAAAAACGAGGAGAACACAAGGGGCGAAAATCAGAGTAGGATCAACAGTATGCCACTACGAGGAGTAAGAGAAGTGTGAAAAAGCTGATGTGAAGAAACAGGGGAGAAGAATACGAGGAGCAAGAAAATAAAAGCAAAACACAAAAACGAGGAGAACACAAGGGGCGAAAATCAGAGGAGGATCAACAGTATGCCACTAGGTGGAGTAAGAGAAGTGTGAAAAACCCGAGGCGAAGAAACAGGGGAGAAGAATACGAGGAGCAAGAAAAAAAAAGCAAAATACAAAAACGAGGAGAACACAAGGGGCGAAAATCAGAGGAGGATCAACAGTATGCCACTACGAGGAGCAAGGGAAGTGTGAAAAACCCGAGGCGAAGAAACAGGGGAGAAGAATACGAGGAGCAAGAAAAAAAAGCAAAATACAAAAACGAGGAGAACACAAGGGGCGAAAATCAGAGGAGGATCAACAGTATGCCACTACGTGGAGTAAGAGAAGTGTGAAAAACCCGAGGCAAAGAAACAGGGGAGAAGAATACGAGGAGCAAGAAAAAAAAAGCAAAATACAAAAACGAGGAGAACACAAGGGGCGAAAATCAGAGGAGGATCAAAAGTGTGGCACTACGTGGAGTAAGAGAAGTGTGAAAAACCCGAGGCGAAGAAACAGGGGAGAAGAATACGAGGAGCAAGAAAAAAAAAGCAAAATACAAAAACGAGGAGAACACAAGGGGCGAAAATCAGAGGAGGATCAAAAGTGTGGCACTAGGTGGAGTAAGAGAAGTGTGAAAAACCCGAGGCGAAGAAACAGGGGAGAAGAATACGAGGAGCAAGAAAAAAAAGCAAAATACAAAAACGAGGAGAACACAAGGGGCGAAAATCAGAGAAGGATCAAAATTGTGGCACTACGTGGAGTAAGAGAAGTGTGAAAAACCCGAGGCGAAGAAACAGGGGAGAAGAATACGAGGAGCAAGAAAAAAAAAGCAAAATACAAAAACGAGGAGAACACAAGGGGCGAAAATCAGAGGAGGATCAACAGTATGCCACTACGAGGAGCAAGAGAAGTGTGAAAAACCCGAGGCGAAGAAACAGAGGAGAAGAATACGAGGAGCAAGAAAAAAAAGCAAAATACAAAAACGAGGAGAACACAAGGGGCGAAAATCAGAGGAGGATCAACCATATGTCACTCCGTGGAGTAAGAGAAGTGTGAAAAACCCGAGGAGAAGAAACAGGGGAGAAGAATAAGAGGAGCAAGAAAAAAAAAGCAAAATACAAAAACGACGAGAACACAAGGGGCGAAAATCAGAGGAGGATCAACAGTACGCCACTACGAGGAGCAAGAGAAGTGTGAAAAATCCGAGGCGAAGAAACAGGGGAGAAGAATACGAGGAGCAAGAAAAAAAAGCAAAATACATAAACGAGGAGAACACAAGGGGCGAAAATCAGAGGAGGATCAACAGTATGCCACTACGTGGAGTAAGAGAAGTGTGAAAAACCCGAGATGAAGAAACAGGGGAGAAGAATACGAGGAGCAACAAAAAAAAAAGCAAAATACAAAAACGAGGAGAACACAAGGGGCGAAAATCAGAGGAGGATCAAAAGTGTGGCACTACGAGGAGTAAGAGAAGTGTGAAAAACCCGAGGCGAAGAAACAGGGGAGAAGAATACGAGGAGCAAGAAAAAAGAAGCAAAATACAAAAACGAGGAGAACACAAGGGGCGAAAATCAGAGGAGGATCAACAGTATTCCACTACGAGGAGCAAGAGAAGTGTGAAAAACCCGAGGCGAAGAAACAGGGGAGAAGAATACGAGGAGCAAGGAAAAAAAAGCAAAATACAAAAACGAGGAGAACACAAGGGGCGAAAATCAGAGTAGGATCAACAGTATGCCACTACGAGGAGTAAGAGAAGTGTGAAAAAGCTGATGTGAAGAAACAGGGGAGAAGAATACGAGGAGCAAGAAAAAAAAAGCAAAATACAAAAACGAGGAGAACACAAGGGGCGAAAATCAGAGGAGGATCAAAAGTGTGGCACTACGAGGAGTAAGAGAAGTGTGAAAAACCCGAGGCGAAGAAACAGGGGAGAAGAATACGAGGAGCAAGAAAAAAAAAGCAAAATACAAAAACGAGGAGAACACAAGGGGCGAAAATCAGAGGAGGATCAACCGTATGCCACTACGTGCAGTAAGAGAAGTGTGAAAAACCCGAGGCGAAGAAACAGGGGAGAAGAATACGAGGAGCAAGAAAAAAAAAGCAAAATACAAAAACGAGGAGAACACAAGGGGCGAAAATCAGAGGAGGATCAAAAGTGTGGCACTACGTGGAGTAAGAGAAGTGTGAAAAACCCGAGGTGAAGAAACAGGGGAGAAGAATACGAGGAGCAAGAAAAAAAAAGCAAAATACAAAAACGAGGAGAACACAAGGGGCGAAAATCAGAGGAGGATCAAAAGTGTGGCACTACGTGGAGTAAGAGAAGTGTGAAAAACCCGAGGTGAAGAAACAGGGGAGAAGAATACGAGGAGCAAGAAAAAAAAAAGCAAAATACAAAAAAGAGGAGAACACAAGGGGCGAAAATCAGAGGAGGATCAACAGTATGCCACTACGAGGAGTAAGAGAAGTGTGAAAAAGCTGATGTGAAGAAACAGGGGAGAAGAATACGAGGAGCAAGAAAAAAAAAGCAAAATACAAAAACGAGGAGAACACAAGGAGCGAAAATCAGAGGAGGATCAACCGTATGCCACTACGTGGAGCAAGAGAAGTGTGAAAAACCCGAGGCGAAGAAACACAGGAGAAGAATACGCGGAGCAAGAAAAAAAAGCAAAATACAAAAACGAGGAGAACACAAGGGGCGAAAATCAGAGGAGGATCAACCGTACGCCACTACGTGAAGTAAGAGAAGTGTGAAAAACCCGAGGCGAAGAAACAGGGGAGAAGAATAAGAGGAGCAAGAAAAAAAAAGCAAAATACAAAAACGAGGAGAACACAAGGGGCGAAAATCAGAGGAGGATCAACAGTATGCCACTACGAGGAGCAAGAGAAGTGTGAAAAACCCGAGGCGAAGAAACAGAGGAGAAGAATACGCGGAGCAAGAAAAAAAAGCAAAATACAAAAACGAGGAGAACACAAGGGGCGAAAATCAGAGGAGGATCAAAAGTGTGGCACTACGTGGAGTAAGAGAAGTGTGAAAAACCCGAGGCGAAGAAACAGGGGAGAAGAATATGAGGAGCAAGAAAAAAAAAAGCAAAATACAAAAACGAGGAGAACACAAGGGGCGAAAATCAGAGGAGGATCAACCGTATGCCACTACGTGGAGTAAGAGAAGTGTGAAAAATCCGAGGCGAAGAAACAGGGGAGAAGAATACGAGGAGCAAGAAAAAAAAAGCAAAATACAAAAACGAGGAGAACACAAGGGGCGAAAATCAGAGGAGGATCAAAAGTGTGGCACTACGTGGAGTAAGAGAAGTGTGAAAAACCCGAGGCGAAGAAACAGGGGAGAAGAATACGAGGAGCAAGAAAAAAAAAGCAAAATACAAAAACGAGGAGAACACAAGGGGCGAAAATCAGAGGAGGATCAAAAGTGTGGCACTAGGTGGAGTAAGAGAAGTGTGAAAAACCCGAGGCGAAGAAACAGGGGAGAAGAATACGAGGAGCAAGAAAAAAAGGCAAAATACAAAAACGAGGAAAACACAAGGGGCGAAAATCAGAGAAGGATCAAAATTGTGGCACTACGTGGAGTAAGAGAAGTGTGAAAAACCCGAGGCGAAGAAACAGGGGAGAAGAATACGAGGAGCAAGAAAAAAAAAGCAAAATACAAAAACGAGGAGAACACAAGGGGCGAAAATCAGAGGAGGATCAACAGTATGCCACTAGGTGGAGTAAGAGAAGTGTGAAAAACCCGAGGCGAAGAAACAGGGGAGAAGAATACGAGGAGCAAGAAAAAAAAAGCAAAATACAAAAACGAGGAGAACACAAGGGGCGAAAATCAGAGGAGGATCAACAGTATGCCACTACGAGGAGCAAGGGAAGTGTGAAAAACCCGAGGCGAAGAAACAGGGGAGAAGAATACGAGGAGCAAGAAAAAAAAGCAAAATACAAAAACGAGGAGAACACAAGGGGCGAAAATCAGAGGAGGATCAACAGTATGCCACTACGTGGAGTAAGAGAAGTGTGAAAAACCCGAGGCAAAGAAACAGGGGAGAAGAATACGAGGAGCAAGAAAAAAAAAGCAAAATACAAAAACGAGGAGAACACAAGGGGCGAAAATCAGAGGAGGATCAAAAGTGTGGCACTACGTGGAGTAAGAGAAGTGTGAAAAACCCGAGGCGAAGAAACAGGGGAGAAGAATACGAGGAGCAAGAAAAAAAAAGCAAAATACAAAAACGAGGAGAACACAAGGGGCGAAAATCAGAGGAGGATCAAAAGTGTGGCACTACGTGGAGTAAGAGAAGTGTGAAAAACCCGAGGCGAAGAAACAGAGGAGAAGAATACGAGGAGCAAGAAAAAAAAGCAAAATACAAAAACGAGGAGAACACAAGGGGCGAAAATCAGAGGAGGATCAACCATATGTCACTCCGTGGAGTAAGAGAAGTGTGAAAAACCCGAGGCGAAGAAACAGGGGAGAAGAATAAGAGGAGCAAGAAAAAAAAAGCAAAATACAAAAACGAGGAGAACACAAGGGGCGAAAATCAGAGGAGGATCAACAGTATGCCACTACGAGGAGCAAGAGAAGTGTGAAAAATCCGAGGCGAAGAAACAGGGGAGAAGAATACGAGGAGCAAGAAAAAAAAAGCAAAATACAAAAACGAGGAGAACACAAGGGGCGACAATCAGAGGAGGATCAACAGTATGCCACTACGAGGAGTAAGAGAAGTGTGAAAAAGCTGATGTGAAGAAACAGGGGAGAAGAATACGAGGAGCAAGAAAAAAAAAGCAAAATACAAAAACGAGGAGAACACAAGGGGCGAAAATCAGAGGAGGATCAACAGTATGCCACTAGGTGGAGTAAGAGAAGTGTGAAAAACCCGAGGTGAAGAAACAGGGGAGAAGAATACGAGGAGCAAGAAAAAAAAAGCAAAATACAAAAACGAGGAGAACACAAGGGGCGAAAATCAGAGGAGGATCAACAGTATGCCACTACGAGGAGCAAGGGAAGTGTGAAAAACCCGAGGCGAAGAAACAGGGGAGAAGAATACGAAGAGCAAGAAAAAAAAGCAAAATACAAAAACGAGGAGAACACAAGGGGCGAAAATCAGAGGAGGATCAACAGTATGCCACTACGTGGAGTAAGAGAAGTGTGAAAAACCCGAGGCAAAGAAACAGGGGAGAAGAATACGAGGAGCAAGAAAAAAAAAGCAAAATACAAAAACGAGGAGAACACAAGGGGCGAAAATCAGAGGAGGATCAAAAGTGTGGCACTACGTGGAGTAAGAGAAGTGTGAAAAACCCGAGGCGAAGAAACAGGGGAGAAGAATACGAGGAGCAAGAAAAAAAAAAGCAAAATACAAAAACGAGGAGAACACAAGGGGCGAAAATCAGAGGAGGATCAAAAGTGTGGCACTACGTGGAGTAAGAGAAGTGTGAAAAACCCGAGGCGAAGAAACAGAGGAGAAGAATACGAGGAGCAAGAAAAAAAAGCAAAATACAAAAACGAGGAGAACACAAGTGGCGAAAATCAGAGGAGGATCAACCATATGTCACTCCGTGGAGTAAGAGAAGTGTGAAAAACCCGAGGCGAAGAAACAGGGGAGAAGAATAAGAGGAGCAAGAAAAAAAAAGCAAAATACAAAAACGACGAGAACACAAGGGGCGAAAATCAGAGGAGGATCAACAGTATGCCACTACGAGGAGCAAGAGAAGTGTGAAAAATCCGAGGCGAAGAAACAGGGGAGAAGAATACGAGGAGCAAGAAAAAAAAGCAAAATACATAAACGAGGAGAACACAAGGGGCGAAAATCAGAGGAGGATCAACAGTATGCCACTACGTGGAGTAAGAGAAGTGTGAAAAACCCGAGACGAAGAAACAGGGGAGAAGAATACGAGGAGCAAGGAAAAAAAAAAGCAAAATACAAAAACGAGGAGAACACAAGGGGCGAAAATCAGAGGAGGATCAAAAGTGTGGCACTAGGTGGAGTAAGAGAAGTGTGAAAAACCCGAGGCGAAGAAACAGGGGAGAAGAATACGAGGAGCAAGAAAAAAGAAGCAAAATACAAAAACGAGGAGAACACAAGGGGCGAAAATCAGAGGAGGATCAACAGTATGCCACTACGAGGAGCAAGAGAAGTGTGAAAAACCCGAGGCGAAGAAACAGGGGAGAAGAATACGAGGAGCAAGAAAAAAAAAGCAAAATACAAAAACGAGGAGAACACAAGGGGCGACAATCAGAGGAGGATCAACAGTATGCCACTACGAGGAGTAAGAGAAGTGTGAAAAAGCTGATGTGAAGAAACAGGGGAGAAGAATACGAGGAGCAAGAAAAAAAAAGCAAAATACAAAAACGAGGAGAACACAAGGGGCGAAAATCAGAGGAGGATCAACAGTATGCCACTAGGTGGAGTAAGAGAAGTGTGAAAAACCCGAGGTGAAGAAACAGGGGAGAAGAATACGAGGAGCAAGAAAAAAAAAGCAAAATACAAAAACGAGGAGAACACAAGGGGCGAAAATCAGAGGAGGATCAACAGTATGCCACTACGAGGAGCAAGGGAAGTGTGAAAAACCCGAGGCGAAGAAACAGGGGAGAAGAATACGAAGAGCAAGAAAAAAAAGCAAAATACAAAAACGAGGAGAACACAAGGGGCGAAAATCAGAGGAGGATCAACAGTATGCCACTACGTGGAGTAAGAGAAGTGTGAAAAACCCGAGGCAAAGAAACAGGGGAGAAGAATACGAGGAGCAAGAAAAAAAAAGCAAAATACAAAAACGAGGAGAACACAAGGGGCGAAAATCAGAGGAGGATCAAAAGTGTGGCACTACGTGGAGTAAGAGAAGTGTGAAAAACCCGAGGCGAAGAAACAGGGGAGAAGAATACGAGGAGCAAGAAAAAAAAAGCAAAATACAAAAAAGAGGAGAACACAAGGGGCGAAAATCAGAGGAGGATCAAAAGTGTGGCACTAGGTGGAGTAAGAGAAGTGTGAAAAACCCGAGGCGAAGAAACAGGGGAGAAGAATACGAGGAGCAAGAAAAAAAAGCAAAATACAAAAACGAGGAGAACACAAGGGGCGAAAATCAGAGAAGGATCAAAATTGTGGCACTACGTGGAGTAAGAGAAGTGTGAAAAACCCGAGGCGAAGAAACAGGGGAGAAGAATACGAGGAGCAAGAAAAAAAAAGCAAAATACAAAAACGAGGAGAACACAAGGTGCGAAAATCAGAGGAGGATCAAAAGTGCGGCCCTACGTGGAGTAAGAGAAGTGTGAAAAACGCGAGGCAAAGAAACAGGGGAGAAGAATACGAGGAGCAAGAAAAAAAAAGCAAAATACAAAAACGAGGAGAACACAAGGGGCGAAAATCAGAGGAGGATCAACAGTATGCCACTACGAGGAGCAAGAGAAGTGTGAAAAACCCGAGGCGAAGAAACAGAGGAGAAGAATACAAGGAGCAAGAAAAAAAAAGCAAAATACAAAAACGAGGAGAACACAAGGGGCGAAAATCAGAGGAGGATCAACAGTATGCCATTACGAGGAGCAAGAGAAGTGTGAAAAACCCGAGGCGAAGAAACAGAGGAGAAGAATACGAGGAGCAAGAAAAAAAAGCAAAATACAAAAACGAGGAGAACACAAGGGGCGAAAATCAGAGGAGGATCAACCGTATGCCACTACGTGGAGTAAGAGAAGTGTGAAAAACCCGAGGCGAAGAAACAGGGGAGAAGAATAAGAGGAGCAAGAAAAAAAAAGCAAAATACAAAAACGAGGAGAACACAAGGGGCGAAAATCAGAGGAGGATCAAAAGTGTGGCACTACGTGGAGTAAGAGAAGTGTGAAAAACCCGAGGCGAAGAAACAGGGGAGAAGAATACGAAGAGCAAGAAAAAAAAAGCAAAATACAAAAAGGAGGAGAACACAAGGGGCGAAAATCAGAGGAGGATCAACAGTATGCCACTACGTGGAGTAAGAGAAGTGTGAAAAACCCGAGACGAAGAAACAGGGGAGAAGAATACGAGGAGCAAGGAAAAAAAAAAGCAAAATACAAAAACGAGGAGAACACAAGGGGCGAAAATCAGAGGAGGATCAAAAGTGTGGCACTAGGTGGAGTAAGAGAAGTGTGAAAAACCCGAGGCGAAGAAACAGGGGAGAAGAATACGAGGAGCAAGAAAAAAGAAGCAAAATACAAAAACGAGGAGAACACAAGGGGCGAAAATCAGAGGAGGATCAACAGTATGCCACTACGAGGAGCAAGAGAAGTGTGAAAAACCCGAGGCGAAGAAACAGGGGAGAAGAATACGAGGAGCAAGAAAAAAAAAGCAAAATACAAAAACGAGGAGAACACAAGGGGCGACAATCAGAGGAGGATCAACAGTATGCCACTACGAGGAGTAAGAGAAGTGTGAAAAAGCTGATGTGAAGAAACAGGGGAGAAGAATACGAGGAGCAAGAAAAAAAAAGCAAAATACAAAAACGAGGAGAACACAAGGGGCGAAAATCAGAGGAGGATCAACAGTATGCCACTAGGTGGAGTAAGAGAAGTGTGAAAAACCCGAGGTGAAGAAACAGGGGAGAAGAATACGAGGAGCAAGAAAAAAAAAGCAAAATACAAAAACGAGGAGAACACAAGGGGCGAAAATCAGAGGAGGATCAACAGTATGCCACTACGAGGAGCAAGGGAAGTGTGAAAAACCCGAGGCGAAGAAACAGGGGAGAAGAATACGAAGAGCAAGAAAAAAAAGCAAAATACAAAAACGAGGAGAACACAAGGGGCGAAAATCAGAGGAGGATCAACAGTATGCCACTACGTGGAGTAAGAGAAGTGTGAAAAACCCGAGGCAAAGAAACAGGGGAGAAGAATACGAGGAGCAAGAAAAAAAAAGCAAAATACAAAAACGAGGAGAACACAAGGGGCGAAAATCAGAGGAGGATCAAAAGTGTGGCACTACGTGGAGTAAGAGAAGTGTGAAAAACCCGAGGCGAAGAAACAGGGGAGAAGAATACGAGGAGCAAGAAAAAAAAAGCAAAATACAAAAAAGAGGAGAACACAAGGGGCGAAAATCAGAGGAGGATCAAAAGTGTGGCACTAGGTGGAGTAAGAGAAGTGTGAAAAACCCGAGGCGAAGAAACAGGGGAGAAGAATACGAGGAGCAAGAAAAAAAAGCAAAATACAAAAACGAGGAGAACACAAGGGGCGAAAATCAGAGAAGGATCAAAATTGTGGCACTACGTGGAGTAAGAGAAGTGTGAAAAACCCGAGGCGAAGAAACAGGGGAGAAGAATACGAGGAGCAAGAAAAAAAAAGCAAAATACAAAAACGAGGAGAACACAAGGTGCGAAAATCAGAGGAGGATCAAAAGTGCGGCCCTACGTGGAGTAAGAGAAGTGTGAAAAACGCGAGGCAAAGAAACAGGGGAGAAGAATACGAGGAGCAAGAAAAAAAAAGCAAAATACAAAAACGAGGAGAACACAAGGGGCGAAAATCAGAGGAGGATCAACAGTATGCCACTACGAGGAGCAAGAGAAGTGTGAAAAACCCGAGGCGAAGAAACAGAGGAGAAGAATACGCGGAGCAAGAAAAAAAAGCAAAATACAAAAACGAGGAGAACACAAGGGGCGAAAATCAGAGGAGGATCAAAAGTGTGGCACTACGTGGAGTAAGAGAAGTGTGAAAAACCCAAGGCGAAGAAATAGGGGAGAAGAATACAAGGAGCAAGAAAAAAAAAGCAAAATACAAAAACGAGGAGAACACAAGGGGCGAAAATCAGAGGAGGATCAACAGTATGCCATTACGAGGAGCAAGAGAAGTGTGAAAAACCCGAGGCGAAGAAACAGAGGAGAAGAATACGAGGAGCAAGAAAAAAAAGCAAAATACAAAAACGAGGAGAACACAAGGGGCGAAAATCAGAGGAGGATCAACCGTATGCCACTACGTGGAGTAAGAGAAGTGTGAAAAACCCGAGGCGAAGAAACAGGGGAGAAGAAAAAGAGGAGCAAGAAAAAAAAAGCAAAATACAAAAACGAGGAGAACACAAGGGGCGAAAATCAGAGGAGGATCAACAGTATGCCACTACGAGGAGCAAGAGAAGTGTGAAAAACCCGAGGCGAAGAAACAGGGGAGAAGAATACGAGGAGCAAGAAAAAAAAGCAAAATACAAAAACGAGGAGAACACAAGGGGCGAAAATCAGAGGAGGATCAACCGTATGCCACTACGTGCAGTAAGAGAAGTGTGAAAAACCCGAGGCGAAGAAACAGGGGAGAAGAATACGAGGAGCAAGAAAAAAAAAGCAAAATACAAAAACGAGGAGAACACAAGGGGCGAAAATCAGAGGAGGATCAAAAGTGTGGCACTACGTGCAGTAAGAGAAGTGTGAAAAACCCGAGGTGAAGAAACAGGGGAGAAGAATACGAGGAGCAAGAAAAAAAAAGCAAAATACAAAAACGAGGAGAACACAAGGGGCGAAAATCAGAGGAGGATCAAAAGTGTGGCACTACGTGGAGTAAGAGAAGTGTGAAAAACCCGAGGTGAAGAAACAGGGGAGAAGAATACGAGGAGCAAGAAAAAAAAAAGCAAAATACAAAAACGAGGAGAACACAAGGGGCGAAAATCAGAGGAGGATCAACAGTATGCCACTACGAGGAGTAAGAGAAGTGTGAAAAAGCTGATGTGAAGAAACAGGGGAGAAGAATACGAGGAGCAAGAAAAAAAAAGCAAAATACAAAAACGAGGAGAACACAAGGAGCGAAAATCAGAGGAGGATCAACCGTATGCCACTACGTGGAGCAAGAGAAGTGTGAAAAACCCGAGGCGAAGAAACACAGGAGAAGAATACGCGGAGCAAGAAAAAAAAGCAAAATACAAAAACGAGGAGAACACAAGGGGCGAAAATCAGAGGAGGATCAACCGTATGCCACTACGTGAAGTAAGAGAAGTGTGAAAAACCCGAGGCAAAGAAACAGGGGAGAAGAATAAGAGGAGCAAGAAAAAAAAAGCAAAATACAAAAACGAGGAGAACACAAGGGGCGAAAATCAGAGGAGGATCAACAGTATGCCACTACGAGGAGCAAGAGAAGTGTGAAAAACCCGAGGCGAAGAAACAGAGGAGAAGAATACGCGGAGCAAGAAAAAAAAGCAAAATACAAAAACGAGGAGAACACAAGGGGCGAAAATCAGAGGAGGATCAAAAGTGTGGCACTACATGGAGTAAGAGAAGTGTGAAAAACCCGAGGCGAAGAAACAGGGGAGAAGAATACGAGGAGCAAGAAAAAAAAAAGCAAAATACAAAAACGAGGAGAACACAAGGGCCGAAAATCAGAGGAGGATCAAAAGTGTGGCACTACGTGGAGTAAGAGAAGTGTGAAAAACGCGAGGCAAAGAAACAGGGGAGAAGAATACGAGGAGCACGAAAAAAAAAGCAAAATACAAAAACGAGGAGAACACAAGGGGCGAAAATCAGAGGAGGATCAAACGTGTGGCACTACGTGGAGTAAGAGAAGTGTGAAAAACCCAAGGCGAAGAAACAGGGGAGAAGAATACAAGGAGCAAGAAAAAAAAAGCAAAATACAAAAACGAGGAGAACACAAGGGGCGAAAAGCAGAGGAGGATCAACAGTATGCCACTACGAGGAGCAAGAGAAGTGTGAAAAACCCGAGGCGAAGAAACAGAGGAGAAGAATACGAGGAGCAAGAAGAAAAAGCAAAATACAAAAACGAGGAGAACACAAGGGGCGAAAATCAGAGGAGGATCAAAAGTGTGGCACTAGGTGGAGTAAGAGAAGTGTGAAAAATCCGAGGCGAAGAAACAGGGGAGAAGAATACGAGGAGCAAGAAAAAAAAAGCAAAATACAAAAACGAGGAGAACACAAGGGGCGAAAATCAGAGGAGGATCAACAGTATGCCACTACGAGGAGCAAGAGAAGTGGGAAACACACGAGGCGAAGAAACAGGGGAGAAGAATACGAGGAGCAAGAAAAAAAAAGCAAAATACAAAAACGAGGAGAACACAAGGGGCGAAAATCAGAGGAGGATCAACAGTATGCCACTAGGTGGAGTAAGAGAAGTGTGAAAAACGCGAGGAGAAGTAACAGGGGAGAAGAATACGAGGAGCAAGAAAAAAAAAGCAAAATACAAAAACGAGGAGAACACAAGGGGCGAAAATCAGAGAAGGATCAACAGTATGCCACTACGAGGAGTAAGAGAAGTGTGAAAAAGCTGATGTGAAGAAACAGGGGAGAAGAATACGAGGACCAAGAAAAAAAAAGCAAAATACAAAAACGAGGAGAACACAAGGGGCGAAAATCAGAGGAGGATCAACAGTATGCTACTATGAGGAGCAAGAGAAGAATGAAAAACCCGAGGTGAAGAAACAGAGGAGAAGAATACGAGGAGCAAGAAAAAAAAGCAAAATACAAAAACGAGGAGAACACAAGGGGCGAAAATCAGAGGAGGATCAACCGTATGCCACTACGTGGAGTAAGAGAAGTGTGAAAAACCCGAGGCGAAGACGCAGGGGAGAAGAATAAGAGGAGCAAGAAAAAAAAAGCAAAATACAAAAACGAGGAGAACACAAGGGGCGAAAATCAGAGGAGGATCAAAATTGTGGCACTACGTGGAGTAAGAGAAGTGTGAAAAACCCGAGGCGAAGAAACAGGGGAGAAGAATACGAGGAGCAAGAAAAAAAAGCAAAATACAAAAACGAGGAGAACACAAGGGGCGAAAATCAGAGGAGGATCAAAAGTGTGGCATTACGTGGAGTAAGAGAAGTGTGAAAAACCCGAGGCGAAGAAACAGGGGAGAAGAATACGAGGAGCAAGAAAAAGAAAGCAAAATACAAAAAGGAGGAGAACACAAGGGGCGAAAATCAGAGGAGGATCAACAGTATGCCACTACGAGGAGTAAGAGAAGTGTGAAAAAGCTGATGTGAAGAAACAGGGGAGAAGAATACGAGGAGCAAGAAAAAAAAAAGCAAAATACAAAAACGAGGAGAACACAAGTGGCGACAATCAGAGGAGGATCAACAGTATGCCACTACGAGGAGCAAGAGAAGTGTGAAAAACCCGAGGCGAAGAAACAGGGGAGAAGAATACGAGGAGCAAGAAAAAAAAGCAAAATACAAAAACGAGGAGAACACAAGGGGCGAAAATCAGAGGAGGATCAAAAGTGTGGCACTACGAGGAGCAAGAGAAGTGTGAAAAACCCGAGGTGAAGAAACAGGGGAGAAGAATACGAGGAGCAAGAAAAAAAAAGCAAAATACAAAAACGAGGAGAACACAAGGGGCGAAAATCAGAGGAGGATCAAAAGTGTGCCACTACGAGGAGCAAGAGAAGTGTGAAAAACCCGAGGTGAAGAAACAGGGGGAAGAATACGAGGTGCAAGAAAAAAAAAAGCAAAATACAAAAACGAGGAGAACACAAGGGGCGAAAATCAGCGGAGGATCAAAAGTGTGGCGCTACGAGGAGCAAGAGCAGTGTGAAAAACACAAGGCAAAGAAACAGGGGAGAAGAATACGAGGAGCAAGAAAAAAAAAGCAAAATACAAAAACGAGGAGAACACAAGGGGCGAAAATCAGAGGAGGATCAAAAGTGTGGCACTACGAGGAGCAAGAGCAGTGTGAAAAAGCCGAGGCAAAGAAACAGGGGAGAAGAATACGAGGAGCAAGAAAAAAAAAGCAAAATACAAAAACGAGAAGAACACAAGGGATGAAAATCAGAGCAGGATCAAAGGGGTGGCACTACAAGGAGTAAGAGACGTGTGAAAAACACAAGGCGAAGAAACAGGGGAGAAGAATACAAGGAGCAAAAAAAAAAAAGCAAAATACAAAAACGAGAAGAACACAAGGGGTGAAAATCAGAGGAGGATCAAAAGTGTGGCACTACATGGAGTAAGAGAAGTGTGAAAAACGCAAGGCGAAGAAACAGGGGAGAAGAATACGGGGAGCAAGAAAAAAAAGCAAAATACAAAAACGAGGAGAACACAAGGGGCGAAAATCAGAGGACGATCAAAAGTGTGGCACTACATGGAGAAAGAGCAGTGTGAAAAACCCGAGGTGAAGAAACACGGGAGAAAAATACGGGGAGCAGGAAAAAAAAAGCAAAATACAAAAACGAGGAGAACACAAGGGGCGAAAATCAGAGGAGGATCAAAAGTGTGGCACTACATGGAGTAAGAGAAGTGTGAAAAACGCAACGCGAAAAAACAGGGGAGAAGAATACGGGGAGCAAGAACAAAAAAGCAAAATACAAAAACGAGGAGAACACAAGGGGCGAAAATCAGAGGAGGATCAAAAGTGTGGCACTACAAGGAGTAAGAGACGTGTGAAAAACACGAGGCGAAGAAACAGGGGAGAAGAACACGAGGAGCAAGAAAAAAAAAGCAAAATACAAAAACGAGGAGAACACAAGGGGCGAAAATCAGAGGAGGATCAAAAGTGTGGCACTACATGGAGTAAGAGAACTGTGAAAAACCCAAGGCAAAGAAACAGGGGAGAAGACTACGGGGAGCAAGAAAAAAAAAGCAAAATACAAAAACGAGGAGAACACAAGGGGCGAAAATCAGAGGAGGATAAAAAGTGTGGCACTACATGGAGTAAGAGAAGTGTGAAAAACCCAAGGCGAAGAAACAGGGGAGAAGAATACGAGGAGCAAGAAAAAAAAAGCAAAATACAAAAATGAGGAGAACACAAGGGGCAAAAATCAGAGGAGGATCAAAAGTGCGCCACTACGAGGAGTAAGAGCATCGTGAAAAAGCTGAGGCTAAGAAACACGGGAGAAGAATACGAGGAGCAAGAAAAAAAAGCAAAATACAAAAACGAGGAGAACACAAGGGGCAAAAATCAGAGGAGGATCAAAAGTGTGCCACTGCGAGGAGTAAGAGCAGTGTGAAAAACCCGAGGCGAAGAAACACGGGAGAAGAATCCGAGGAGCAAGAAAAAAAAAGCAAAATACAAAAATGAGGAGAACACAAGGGGCAAAAATCAGAGGAGGATCAAAAGTGTGCCACTACGTGGAGTAAAAGCAGTGTGAAAAACCCGAGGTGAAGAAACAGGGGAGAAGAATACGGGGAGCAAGAAAAAAAAAGCAAAATACAAAAACGAGGAGAACACAAGGAGTGAAAATCAGAGGAGGATCAAAAGTGTGGCACTACGTGGAGTAAGAGAAGTGTGAAAAACCCGAGGCGAAGAAACAGGGGAGAAGAATACGAGGAGCAAGAAAAAAAAGCAAAATACAAAAACGAGGAGAACACAAGGGGCGAAAATCAGAGGAGGATCAACAGTATGCCACTACGAGGAGCAAGAGAAGTGTGAAAAACACGAGGTGAAGAAACAGAGGAGAAGAATACGAGGAGCAAGAAAAAAAAGCAAAATACAAAAACGAGGAGAACACAAGGGGCGAAAATCAGAGGAGGATCAACCGTATGCCACTACGTGGAGTAAGAGAAGTGTGAAAAACCCGAGGCGAAGAAACAGGGGAGAAGAATACGAGGAGCAAGAAAAAAAAAGCAAAATACAAAAACGAGGAGAACACAAGGGGCGAAAATCAGAGGAGGATCAAAAGTGTGGCACTACGTGGAGTAAGAGAAGTGTGAAAAACCCGAGGCGAAGAAACAGGGGAGAAGAATACGAGGAGCAAGAAAAAAAAAGCAAAATACAAAAACGAGGAGAACACAAGGGGCGAAAATCAGAGGAGGATCAAAAGTGTGGCAATAGGTGGAGTAAGAGAAGTGTGAAAAACCCGAGGCGAAGAAACAGGGGAGAAGAATACGAGGAGCAAGAAAAAAAGGCAAAATACAAAAACGAGGAAAACACAAGGGGCGAAAATCAGAGAAGGATCAAAATTGTGGCAATACGTGGAGTAAGAGAAGTGTGAAAAACCCGAGGCGAAGAAACAGGGGAGAAGAATACGAGGAGCAAGAAAAAAAAAGCAAAATACAAAAACGAGGAGAACACAAGGGGCGAAAATCAGAGGAGGATCAACAGTATGCCACTAGGTGGAGTAAGAGAAGTGTGAAAAACCCGAGGCGAAGAAACAGGGGAGAAGAATACGAGGAGCAAGAAAAAAAAAGCAAAATACAAAAACGAGGAGAACACAAGGGGCGAAAATCAGAGGAGGATCAACAGTATGCCACTACGAGGAGCAAGAGAAGTGTGAAAAACCCGAGGCGAAGAAACAGAGGAGAAGAATACGCGGAGCAAGAAAAAAAAGCAAAATACAAAAACGAGGAGAACACAAGGGGCGAAAATCAGAGGAGGATCAAAAGTGTGGCACTAGGTGGAGTAAGAGAAGTGTGAAAAACCCGAGGCGAAGAAACAGGGGAGAAGAATACGAGGAGCAAGAAAAAAAAAGCAAAATACAAAAACGAGGAGAACACAAGGGGCGAAAATCAGAGGAGGATCAACAGTATGCCACTAGGTGGAGTAAGAGAAGTGTGAAAAACCCGAGGCGAAGAAACAGGGGAGAAGAATACGAGGAGCAAGAAAAAAAAAGCAAAATACAAAAACGAGGAGAACACAAGGGGCGAAAATCAGAGGAGGATCAAAAGTATGCCACTACGAGGAGCAAGGGAAGTGTGAAAAACCCGAGGCGAAGAAACAGGGGAGAAGAATACGAGGAGCAAGAAAAAAAAGCAAAATACAAAAACGAGGAGAACACAAGGGGCGAAAATCAGAGGAGGATCAACAGTATGCCACTACGTGGAGTAAGAGAAGTGTGAAAAACCCGAGGCAAAGAAACAGGGGAGAAGAATACGAGGAGCAAGAAAAAAAAAGCAAAATACAAAAACGAGGAGAACACAAGGGGCGAAAATCAGAGGAGGATCAAAAGTGTGGCACTACGTGGAGTAAGAGAAGTGTGAAAAACCCGAGGCGAAGAAACAGGGGAGAAGAATACGAGGAGCAAGAAAAAAAAAGCAAAATACAAAAACGAGGAGAACACAAGGGGCGAAAATCAGAGGAGGATCAAAAGTGTGGCACTACGTGGAGTAAGAGAAGTGTGAAAAACCCGAGGCGAAGAAACAGAGGAGAAGAATACGAGGAGCAAGAAAAAAAAGCAAAATACAAAAACGAGGAGAACACAAGGGGCGAAAATCAGAGGAGGATCAACCATATGTCACTCCGTGGAGTAAGAGAAGTGTGAAAAACCCGAGGCGAAGAAACAGGGGAGAAGAATAAGAGGAGCAAGAAAAAAAAAGCAAAATACAAAAACGACGAGAACACAAGGGGCGAAAATCAGAGGAGGATCAACAGTATGCCACTACGAGGAGCAAGAGAAGTGTGAAAAATCCGAGGCGAAGAAACAGGGGAGAAGAATACGAGGAGCAAGAAAAAAAAGCAAAATACATAAACGAGGAGAACACAAGGGGCGAAAATCAGAGGAGGATCAACAGTATGCCACTACGTGGAGTAAGAGAAGTGTGAAAAACCCGAGACGAAGAAACAGGGGAGAACAATACGAGGAGCAAGGAAAAAAAAAAGCAAAATACAAAAACGAGGAGAACACAAGGGGCGAAAATCAGAGGAGGATCAAAAGTGTGGCACTAGGTGGAGTAAGAGAAGTGTGAAAAACCCGAGGCGAAGAAACAGGGGAGAAGAATACGAGGAGCAAGAAAAAAGAAGCAAAATACAAAAACGAGGAGAACACAAGGGGCGAAAATCAGAGGAGGATCAACAGTATGCCACTACGAGGAGCAAGAGAAGTGTGAAAAACCCGAGGCGAAGAAACAGGGGAGAAGAATACGAGGAGCAAGAAAAAAAAAGCAAAATACAAAAACGAGGAGAACACAAGGGGCGAAAATCAGAGTAGGATCAACAGTATGCCACTACGAGGAGTAAGAGAAGTGTGAAAAAGCTGATGTGAAGAAACAGGGGAGAAGAATACGAGGAGCAAGAAAAAAGAAGCAAAATACAAAAACGAGGAGAACACAAGGGGCGAAAATCAGAGGAGGATCAACAGTATGCCACTAGGTGGAGTAAGAGAAGTGTGAAAAACCCGAGGTGAAGAAACAGGGGAGAAGAATACGAGGAGCAAGAAAAAAAAAGCAAAATACAAAAACGAGGAGAACACAAGGGGCGAAAATCAGAGGAGGATCAACAGTATGCCACTACGAGGAGCAAGGGAAGTGTGAAAAACCCGAGGCGAAGAAACAGGGGAGAAGAATACGAAGAGCAAGAAAAAAAAGCAAAATACAAAAACGAGGAGAACACAAGGGGCGAAAATCAGAGGAGGATCAACAGTATGCCACTACGTGGAGTAAGAGAAGTGTGAAAAACCCGAGGCAAAGAAACAGGGGAGAAGAATACGAGGAGCAAGAAAAAAAAAGCAAAATACAAAAACGAGGAGAACACAAGGGGCGAAAATCAGAGGAGGATCAAAAGTGTGGCACTACGTGGAGTAAGAGAAGTGTGAAAAACCCGAGGCGAAGAAACAGGGGAGAAGAATACGAGGAGCAAGAAAAAAAAAGCAAAATACAAAAAAGAGGAGAACACAAGGGGCGAAAATCAGAGGAGGATCAAAAGTGTGGCACTAGGTGGAGTAAGAGAAGTGTGAAAAACCCGAGGCGAAGAAACAGGGGAGAAGAATACGAGGAGCAAGAAAAAAAAGCAAAATACAAAAACGAGGAGAACACAAGGGGCGAAAATCAGAGAAGGATCAAAATTGTGGCACTACGTGGAGTAAGAGAAGTGTGAAAAACCCGAGGCGAAGAAACAGGGGAGAAGAATACGAGGAGCAAGAAAAAAAAAGCAAAATACAAAAACGAGGAGAACACAAGGTGCGAAAATCAGAGGAGGATAAAAAGTGCGGCCCTACGTGGAGTAAGAGAAGTGTGAAAAACGCGAGGCAAAGAAACAGGGGAGAAGAATACGAGGAGCAAGAAAAAAAAAGCAAAATACAAAAACGAGGAGAACACAAGGGGCGAAAATCAGAGGAGGATCAACAGTATGCCACTACGAGGAGCAAGAGAAGTGTGAAAAACCCGAGGCGAAGAAACAGAGGAGAAGAATACGCGGAGCAAGAAAAAAAAGCAAAATACAAAAACGAGGAGAACACAAGGGGCGAAAATCAGAGGAGGATCAAAAGTGTGGCACTACGTGGAGTAAGAGAAGTGTGAAAAACCCGAGGCGAAGAAACAGGGGAGAAGAATACGAGGAGCAAGAAAAAAAAAAGCAAAATACAAAAACGAGGAGAACACAAGGGGCGAAAATCAGAGGAGGATCAACCGTATGCCACTACGTGGAGTAAGAGAAGTGTGAAAAACCCGAGGCGAAGAAACAGGGGAGAAGAATACGAGGAGCAAGAAAAAAAAAGCAAAATACAAAAACGAGGAGAACACAAGGGGCGAAAATCAGAGGAGGATCAAAAGTGTGGCACTACGTGGAGTAAGAGAAGTGTGAAAAACCCGAGGCGAAGAAACAGGGGAGAAGAATACGAGGAGCAAGAAAAAAAAAGCAAAATACAAAAACGAGGAGAACACAAGGGGCGAAAATCAGAGGAGGATCAAAAGTGTGGCACTAGGTGGAGTAAGAGAAGTGTGAAAAACCCGAGGCGAAGAAACAGGGGAGAAGAATACGAGGAGCAAGAAAAAAAGGCAAAATACAAAAACGAGGAAAACACAAGGGGCGAAAATCAGAGAAGGATCAAAATTGTGGCACTACGTGGAGTAAGAGAAGTGTGAAAAACCCGAGGCGAAGAAACAGGGGAGAAGAATACGAGGAGCAAGAAAAAAAAAGCAAAATACAAAAACGAGGAGAACACAAGGGGCGAAAATCAGAGGAGGATCAACAGTATGCCACTGGGTGGAGTAAGAGAAGTGTGAAAAACCCGAGGCGAAGAAACAGGGGAGAAGAATACGAGGAGCAAGAAAAAAAAAGCAAAATACAAAAACGAGGAGAACACAAGGGGCGAAAATCAGAGGAGGATCAACAGTATGCCACTACGAGGAGCAAGAGAAGTGTGAAAAACCCGAGGCGAAGAAACAGGGGAGAAGAATACGAGGAGCAAGAAAAAAAAGCAAAATACAAAAACGAGGAGAACACAAGGGGCGAAAATCAGAGGAGGATCAACAGTATGCCACTACGTGGAGTAAGAGAAGTGTGAAAAACCCGAGACGAAGAAACAGGGGAGAAGAATACGAGGAGCAAGGAAAAAAAAAAGCAAAATACAAAAACGAGGAGAACACAAGGGGCGAAAATCAGAGGAGGATCAAAAGTGTGGCACTAGGTGGAGTAAGAGAAGTGTGAAAAACCCGAGGCGAAGAAACAGGGGAGAAGAATACGAGGAGCAAGAAAAAAGAAGCAAAATACAAAAACGAGGAGAACACAAGGGGCGAAAATCAGAGGAGGATCAACAGTATGCCACTACGAGGAGCAAGAGAAGTGTGAAAAACCCGAGGCGAAGAAACAGGGGAGAAGAATACGAGGAGCAAGAAAAAAAAAGCAAAATACAAAAACGAGGAGAACACAAGGGGCGACAATCAGAGGAGGATCAACAGTATGCCACTACGAGGAGTAAGAGAAGTGTGAAAAAGCTGATGTGAAGAAACAGGGGAGAAGAATACGAGGAGCAAGAAAAAAAAAGCAAAATACAAAAACGAGGAGAACACAAGGGGCGAAAATCAGAGGAGGATCAACAGTATGCCACTACGTGGAGTAAGAGAAGTGTGAAAAACCCGAGGTGAAGAAACAGGGGAGAAGAATACGAGGAGCAAGAAAAAAAAAGCAAAATACAAAAACGAGGAGAACACAAGGGGCGAAAATCAGAGGAGGATCAACAGTATGCCACTACGAGGAGCAAGGGAAGTGTGAAAAACCCGAGGCGAAGAAACAGGGGAGAAGAATACGAAGAGCAAGAAAAAAAAGCAAAATACAAAAACGAGGAAAACACAAGGGGCGAAAATCAGAGGAGGATCAACAGTATGCCACTACGAGGAGTAAGAGAAGTGTGAAAAACCCGAGGCAAAGAAACAGGGGAGAAGAATACGAGGAGCAAGAAAAAAAAAGCAAAATACAAAAACGAGGAGAACACAAGGGGCGAAAATCAGAGGAGGATCAAAAGTGTGGCACTACGTGGAGTAAGAGAAGTGTGAAAAACCCGAGGCGAAGAAACAGGGGAGAAGAATACGAGGAGCAAGAAAAAAAAAGCAAAATACAAAAACGAGGAGAACACAAGGGGCGAAAATCAGAGGAGGATCAAAAGTGTGGCACTAGGTGGAGTAAGAGAAGTGTGAAAAACCCGAGGCGAAGAAACAGGGGAGAAGAATACGAGGAGCAAGAAAAAAAAGCAAAATACAAAAACGAGGAGAACACAAGGGGCGAAAATCAGAGAAGGATCAAAATTGTGGCACTACGTGGAGTAAGAGAAGTGTGAAAAACCCGAGGCGAAGAAACAGGGGAGAAGAATACGAGGAGCAAGAAAAAAAAAGCAAAATACAAAAACGAGGAGAACACAAGGTGCGAAAATCAGAGGAGGATAAAAAGTGCGGCCCTACGTGGAGTAAGAGAAGTGTGAAAAACGCGAGGCAAAGAAACAGGGGAGAAGAATACGAGGAGCAAGAAAAAAAAAGCAAAATACAAAAACGAGGAGAACACAAGGGGCGAAAATCAGAGGAGGATCAACAGTATGCCACTACGAGGAGCAAGAGAAGTGTGAAAAACCCGAGGCGAAGAAACAGAGGAGAAGAATACGCGGAGCAAGAAAAAAAAGCAAAATACAAAAACGAGGAGAACACAAGGGGCGAAAATCAGAGGAGGATCAAAAGTGTGGCACTACGTGGAGTAAGAGAAGTGTGAAAAACCCGAGGCGAAGAAACAGGGGAGAAGAATACGAGGAGCAAGAAAAAAAAAAGCAAAATACAAAAACGAGGAGAACACAAGGGGCGAAAATCAGAGGAGGATCAACCGTATGCCACTACGTGGAGTAAGAGAAGTGTGAAAAACCCGAGGCGAAGAAACAGGGGAGAAGAATACGAGGAGCAAGAAAAAAAAAGCAAAATACAAAAACGAGGAGAACACAAGGGGCGAAAATCAGAGGAGGATCAAAAGTGTGGCACTACGTGGAGTAAGAGAAGTGTGAAAAACCCGAGGCGAAGAAACAGGGGAGAAGAATACGAGGAGCAAGAAAAAAAAAGCAAAATACAAAAACGAGGAGAACACAAGGGGCGAAAATCAGAGGAGGATCAAAAGTGTGGCACTAGGTGGAGTAAGAGAAGTGTGAAAAACCCGAGGCGAAGAAACAGGGGAGAAGAATACGAGGAGCAAGAAAAAAAGGCAAAATACAAAAACGAGGAAAACACAAGGGGCGAAAATCAGAGAAGGATCAAAATTGTGGCACTACGTGGAGTAAGAGAAGTGTGAAAAACCCGAGGCGAAGAAACAGGGGAGAAGAATACGAGGAGCAAGAAAAAAAAAGCAAAATACAAAAACGAGGAGAACACAAGGGGCGAAAATCAGAGGAGGATCAACAGTATGCCACTAGGTGGAGTAAGAGAAGTGTGAAAAACCCGAGGCGAAGAAACAGGGGAGAAGAATACGAGGAGCAAGAAAAAAAAAGCAAAATACAAAAACGAGGAGAACACAAGGGGCGAAAATCAGAGGAGGATCAACAGTATGCCACTACGAGGAGCAAGGGAAGTGTGAAAAACCCGAGGCGAAGAAACAGGGGAGAAGAATACGAGGAGCAAGAAAAAAAAGCAAAATACAAAAACGAGGAGAACACAAGGGGCGAAAATCAGAGGAGGATCAACAGTATGCCACTACGTGGAGTAAGAGAAGTGTGAAAAACCCGAGGCAAAGAAACAGGGGAGAAGAATACGAGGAGCAAGAAAAAAAAAGCAAAATACAAAAACGAGGAGAACACAAGGGGCGAAAATCAGAGGAGGATCAAAAGTGTGGCACTACGTGGAGTAAGAGAAGTGTGAAAAACCCGAGGCGAAGAAACAGGGGAGAAGAATACGAGGAGCAAGAAAAAAAAAGCAAAATACAAAAACGAGGAGAACACAAGGGGCGAAAATCAGAGGAGGATCAAAAGTGTGGCACTACGTGGAGTAAGAGAAGTGTGAAAAACCCGAGGCGAAGAAACAGAGGAGAAGAATACGAGGAGCAAGAAAAAAAAGCAAAATACAAAAACGAGGAGAACACAAGGGGCGAAAATCAGAGGAGGATCAACCATATGTCACTCCGTGGAGTAAGAGAAGTGTGAAAAACCCGAGGCGAAGAAACAGGGGAGAAGAATAAGAGGAGCAAGAAAAAAAAAGCAAAATACAAAAACGACGAGAACACAAGGGGCGAAAATCAGAGGAGGATCAACAGTATGCCACTACGAGGAGCAAGAGAAGTGTGAAAAATCCGAGGCGAAGAAACAGGGGAGAAGAATACGAGGAGCAAGAAAAAAAAGCAAAATACATAAACGAGGAGAACACAAGGGGCGAAAATCAGAGGAGGATCAACAGTATGCCACTACGTGGAGTAAGAGAAGTGTGAAAAACCCGAGACGAAGAAACAGGGGAGAAGAATACGAGGAGCAAGGAAAAAAAAAAGCAAAATACAAAAACGAGGAGAACACAAGGGGCGAAAATCAGAGGAGGATCAAAAGTGTGGCACTAGGTGGAGTAAGAGAAGTGTGAAAAACCCGAGGCGAAGAAACAGGGGAGAAGAATACGAGGAGCAAGAAAAAAGAAGCAAAATACAAAAACGAGGAGAACACAAGGGGCGAAAATCAGAGGAGGATCAACAGTATGCCACTACGAGGAGCAAGAGAAGTGTGAAAAACCCGAGGCGAAGAAACAGGGGAGAAGAATACGAGGAGCAAGAAAAAAAAAGCAAAATACAAAAACGAGGAGAACACAAGGGGCGACAATCAGAGGAGGATCAACAGTATGCCACTACGAGGAGTAAGAGAAGTGTGAAAAAGCTGATGTGAAGAAACAGGGGAGAAGAATACGAGGAGCAAGAAAAAAAAAGCAAAATACAAAAACGAGGAGAACACAAGGGGCGAAAATCAGAGGAGGATCAACAGTATGCCACTAGGTGGAGTAAGAGAAGTGTGAAAAACCCGAGGTGAAGAAACAGGGGAGAAGAATACGAGGAGCAAGAAAAAAAAAGCAAAATACAAAAACGAGGAGAACACAAGGGGCGAAAATCAGAGGAGGATCAACAGTATGCCACTACGAGGAGCAAGGGAAGTGTGAAAAACCCGAGGCGAAGAAACAGGGGAGAAGAATACGAGGAGCAAGAAAAAAAAAGCAAAATACAAAAACGAGGAGAACACAAGGGGCGAAAATCAGAGGAGGATCAAAAGTGTGGCACTACGTGGAGTAAGAGAAGTGTGAAAAACCCGAGGCGAAGAAACAGGGGAGAAGAATACGAGGAGCAAGAAAAAAAAAGCAAAATACAAAAACGAGGAGAACACAAGGGGCGAAAATCAGAGGAGGATCAACAGTATGCCACTACGAGGAGCAAGAGAAGTGTGAAAAACCCGAGGCGAAGAAACAGAGGAGAAGAATACGCGGAGCAAGAAAAAAAAGCAAAATACAAAAACGAGGAGAACACAAGGGGCGAAAATCAGAGGAGGATCAACCATATGTCACTCCGTGGAGTAAGAGAAGTGTGAAAAACCCGAGGCGAAGAAACAGGGGAGAAGAATAAGAGGAGCAAGAAAAAAAAAGCAAAATACAAAAACGAGGAGAACACAAGGGGCGAAAATCAGAGGAGGATCAACAGTACGCCACTACGAGGAGCAAGAGAAGTGTGAAAAATCCGAGGCGAAGAAACAGGGGAGAAGAATACGAGGAGCAAGAAAAAAAAGCAAAATACATAAACGAGGAGAACACAAGGGGCGAAAATCAGAGGAGGATCAACAGTATGCCACTACGTGGAGTAAGAGAAGTGTGAAAAACCCGAGACGAAGAAACAGGGGAGAAGAATACGAGGAGCAAGAAAAAAAAAAGCAAAATACAAAAACGAGGAGAACACAAGGGGCGAAAATCAGAGGAGGATCAAAAGTGTGGCACTACGAGGAGTAAGAGAAGTGTGAAAAACCCGAGGCGAAGAAACAGGGGAGAAGAATACGAGGAGTAAGAAAAAAAAAGCAAAATACAAAAACGAGGAGAACAAAAGGGGCGAAAATCAGAGGAGGATCAACAGTATGCCACTACGAGGAGCAAGAGAAGTGTGAAAAACCCGAGGCGAAGAAACAGGGGAGAAGAATACGAGGAGCAAGAAAAAAAAAGCAAAATAGAAAAACGAGGAGAACACAAGGGGCGAAAATCAGAGTAGGATCAACAGTATGCCACTACGAGGAGTAAGAGAAGTGTGAAAAAGCTGATGTGAAGAAACAGGGGAGAAGAATACGAGGAGCAAGAAAAAAAAAGCAAAACACAAAAACGAGGAGAACACAAGGGGCGAAAATCAGAGGAGGATCAACAGTATGCCACTAGGTGGAGTAAGAGAAGTGTGAAAAACCCGAGGCGAAGAAACAGGGGAGAAGAATACGAGGAGCAAGAAAAAAAAAGCAAAATACAAAAACGAGGAGAACACAAGGGGCGAAAATCAGAGGAGGATCAACAGTATGCCACTACGAGGAGCAAGGGAAGTGTGAAAAACCCGAGGCGAAGAAACAGGGGAGAAGAATACGAGGAGCAAGAAAAAAAAGCAAAATACAAAAACGAGGAGAACACAAGGGGCGAAAATCAGAGGAGGATCAACAGTATGCCACTACGTGGAGTAAGAGAAGTGTGAAAAACCCGAGGCAAAGAAACAGGGGAGAAGAATACGAGGAGCAAGAAAAAAAAAGCAAAATACAAAAACGAGGAGAACACAAGGGGCGAAAATCAGAGGAGGATCAAAAGTGTGGCACTACGTGGAGTAAGAGAAGTGTGAAAAACCCGAGGCGAAGAAACAGGGGAGAAGAATACGAGGAGCAAGAAAAAAAAAGCAAAATACAAAAACGAGGAGAACACAAGGGGCGAAAATCAGAGGAGGATCAAAAGTGTGGCACTAGGTGGAGTAAGAGAAGTGTGAAAAACCCGAGGCGAAGAAACAGGGGAGAAGAATACGAGGAGCAAGAAAAAAAAGCAAAATACAAAACCGAGGAGAACACAAGGGGCGAAAATCAGAGAAGGATCAAAATTGTGGCACTACGTGGAGTAAGAGAAGTGTGAAAAACCCGAGGCGAAGAAACAGGGGAGAAGAATACGAGGAGCAAGAAAAAAAAAGCAAAATACAAAAACGAGGAGAACACAAGGGGCGAAAATCAGAGGAGGATCAACAGTATGCCACTACGAGGAGCAAGAGAAGTGTGAAAAACCCGAGGCGAAGAAACAGAGGAGAAGAATACGAGGAGCAAGAAAAAAAAGCAAAATACAAAAACGAGGAGAACACAAGGGGCGAAAATCAGAGGAGGATCAACCATATGTCACTCCGTGGAGTAAGAGAAGTGTGAAAAACCCGAGGAGAAGAAACAGGGGAGAAGAATAAGAGGAGCAAGAAAAAAAAAGCAAAATACAAAAACGACGAGAACACAAGGGGCGAAAATCAGAGGAGGATCAACAGTACGCCACTACGAGGAGCAAGAGAAGTGTGAAAAATCCGAGGCGAAGAAACAGGGGAGAAGAATACGAGGAGCAAGAAAAAAAAGCAAAATACATAAACGAGGAGAACACAAGGGGCGAAAATCAGAGGAGGATCAACAGTATGCCACTACGTGGAGTAAGAGAAGTGTGAAAAACCCGAGATGAAGAAACAGGGGAGAAGAATACGAGGAGCAACAAAAAAAAAAGCAAAATACAAAAACGAGGAGAACACAAGGGGCGAAAATCAGAGGAGGATCAAAAGTGTGGCACTACGAGGAGTAAGAGAAGTGTGAAAAACCCGAGGCGAAGAAACAGGGGAGAAGAATACGAGGAGCAAGAAAAAAGAAGCAAAATACAAAAACGAGGAGAACACAAGGGGCGAAAAT
The DNA here is from genome assembly GCF_910594005.1 of Cervus elaphus. NCBI lineage: Eukaryota > Metazoa > Chordata > Mammalia > Artiodactyla > Cervidae > Cervus > Cervus elaphus. Next base: position 14,534,726 of record NC_057848.1, on the reverse strand, counting down.
CAGAGGAGGATCAACAGTATTCCACTACGAGGAGCAAGAGAAGTGTGAAAAACCCGAGGCGAAGAAACAGGGGAGAAGAATACGAGGAGCAAGGAAAAAAAAGCAAAATACAAAAACGAGGAGAACACAAGGGGCGAAAATCAGAGTAGGATCAACAGTATGCCACTACGAGGAGTAAGAGAAGTGTGAAAAAGCTGATGTGAAGAAACAGGGGAGAAGAATACGAGGAGCAAGAAAAAAAAAGCAAAATACAAAAACGAGGAGAACACAAGGGGCGAAAATCAGAGGAGGATCAAAAGTGTGGCACTACGAGGAGTAAGAGAAGTGTGAAAAACCCGAGGCGAAGAAACAGGGGAGAAGAATACGAGGAGCAAGAAAAAAAAAGCAAAATACAAAAACGAGGAGAACACAAGGGGCGAAAATCAGAGGAGGATCAACCGTATGCCACTACGTGCAGTAAGAGAAGTGTGAAAAACCCGAGGCGAAGAAACAGGGGAGAAGAATACGAGGAGCAAGAAAAAAAAAGCAAAATACAAAAACGAGGAGAACACAAGGGGCGAAAATCAGAGGAGGATCAAAAGTGTGGCACTACGTGGAGTAAGAGAAGTGTGAAAAACCCGAGGTGAAGAAACAGGGGAGAAGAATACGAGGAGCAAGAAAAAAAAAAGCAAAATACAAAAACGAGGAGAACACAAGGGGCGAAAATCAGAGGATGATCAAAAGTGTGGCACTACGTGGAGTAAGAGAAGTGTGAAAAACCCGAGGTGAAGAAACAGGGGAGAAGAATACGAGGAGCAAGAAAAAAAAAAGCAAAATACAAAAACGAGGAGAACACAAGGGGCGAAAATCAGAGGAGGATCAACAGTATGCCACTACGAGGAGTAAGAGAAGTGTGAAAAAGCTGATGTGAAGAAACAGGGGAGAAGAATACGAGGAGCAAGAAAAAAAAAGCAAAATACAAAAACGAGGAGAACACAAGGAGCGAAAATCAGAGGAGGATCAACCGTATGCCACTACGTGGAGCAAGAGAAGTGTGAAAAACCCGAGGCGAAGAAACACAGGAGAAGAATACGCGGAGCAAGAAAAAAAAGCAAAATACAAAAACGAGGAGAACACAAGGGGCGAAAATCAGAGGAGGATCAACCGTACGCCACTACGTGAAGTAAGAGAAGTGTGAAAAACCCGAGGCGAAGAAACAGGGGAGAAGAATAAGAGGAGCAAGAAAAAAAAAAGCAAAATACAAAAACGAGGAGAACACAAGGGGCGAAAATCAGAGGAGGATCAACAGTATGCCACTACGAGGAGCAAGAGAAGTGTGAAAAACCCGAGGCGAAGAAACAGAGGAGAAGAATACGCGGAGCAAGAAAAAAAAGCAAAATACAAAAACGAGGAGAACACAAGGGGCGAAAATCAGAGGAGGATCAAAAGTGTGGCACTACGTGGAGTAAGAGAAGTGTGAAAAACCCGAGGCGAAGAAACAGGGGAGAAGAATACGAGGAGCAAGAAAAAAAAAAGCAAAATACAAAAACGAGGAGAACACAAGGGGCGAAAATCAGAGGAGGATCAACCGTATGCCACTACGTGGAGTAAGAGAAGTGTGAAAAATCCGAGGCGAAGAAACAGGGGAGAAGAATACGAGGAGCAAGAAAAAAAAAGCAAAATACAAAAACGAGGAGAACACAAGGGGCGAAAATCAGAGGAGGATCAAAAGTGTGGCACTACGTGGAGTAAGAGAAGTGTGAAAAACCCGAGGCGAAGAAACAGGGGAGAAGAATACGAGGAGCAAGAAAAAAAAAGCAAAATACAAAAACGAGGAGAACACAAGGGGCGAAAATCAGAGGAGGATCAAAAGTGTGGCACTAGGTGGAGTAAGAGAAGTGTGAAAAACCCGAGGCGAAGAAACAGGGGAGAAGAATACGAGGAGCAAGAAAAAAAGGCAAAATACAAAAACGAGGAAAACACAAGGGGCGAAAATCAGAGAAGGATCAAAATTGTGGCACTACGTGGAGTAAGAGAAGTGTGAAAAACCCGAGGCGAAGAAACAGGGGAGAAGAATACGAGGAGCAAGAAAAAAAAAGCAAAATACAAAAACGAGGAGAACACAAGGGGCGAAAATCAGAGGAGGATCAACAGTATGCCACTAGGTGGAGTAAGAGAAGTGTGAAAAACCCGAGGCGAAGAAACAGGGGAGAAGAATACGAGGAGCAAGAAAAAAAAAGCAAAATACAAAAACGAGGAGAACACAAGGGGCGAAAATCAGAGGAGGATCAACAGTATGCCACTACGAGGAGCAAGGGAAGTGTGAAAAACCCGAGGCGAAGAAACAGGGGAGAAGAATACGAGGAGCAAGAAAAAAAAGCAAAATACAAAAACGAGGAGAACACAAGGGGCGAAAATCAGAGGAGGATCAACAGTATGCCACTACGTGGAGTAAGAGAAGTGTGAAAAACCCGAGGCAAAGAAACAGGGGAGAAGAATACGAGGAGCAAGAAAAAAAAAGCAAAATACAAAAACGAGGAGAACACAAGGGGCGAAAATCAGAGGAGGATCAAAAGTGTGGCACTACGTGGAGTAAGAGAAGTGTGAAAAACCCGAGGCGAAGAAACAGGGGAGAAGAAGACGAGGAGCAAGAAAAAAAAAGCAAAATACAAAAACGAGGAGAACACAAGGGGCGAAAATCAGAGGAGGATCAAAAGTGTGGCACTACGTGGAGTAAGAGAAGTGTGAAAAACCCGAGGCGAAGAAACAGAGGAGAAGAATACGAGGAGCAAGAAAAAAAAGCAAAATACAAAAACGAGGAGAACACAAGGGGCGAAAATCAGAGGAGGATCAACCATATGTCACTCCGTGGAGTAAGAGAAGTGTGAAAAACCCGAGGCGAAGAAACAGGGGAGAAGAATAAGAGGAGCAAGAAAAAAAAAGCAAAATACAAAAACGACGAGAACACAAGGGGCGAAAATCAGAGGAGGATCAACAGTATGCCACTACGAGGAGCAAGAGAAGTGTGAAAAATCCGAGGCGAAGAAACAGGGGAGAAGAATACGAGGAGCAAGAAAAAAAAGCAAAATACATAAACGAGGAGAACACAAGGGGCGAAAATCAGAGGAGGATCAACAGTATGCCACTACGTGGAGTAAGAGAAGTGTGAAAAACCCGAGACGAAGAAACAGGGGAGAACAATACGAGGAGCAAGGAAAAAAAAAAGCAAAATACAAAAACGAGGAGAACACAAGGGGCGAAAATCAGAGGAGGATCAAAAGTGTGGCACTAGGTGGAGTAAGAGAAGTGTGAAAAACCCGAGGCGAAGAAACAGGGGAGAAGAATACGAGGAGCAAGAAAAAAGAAGCAAAATACAAAAACGAGGAGAACACAAGGGGCGAAAATCAGAGGAGGATCAACAGTATGCCACTACGAGGAGCAAGAGAAGTGTGAAAAACCCGAGGCGAAGAAACAGGGGAGAAGAATACGAGGAGCAAGAAAAAAAAAGCAAAATACAAAAACGAGGAGAACACAAGGGGCGAAAATCAGAGTAGGATCAGCAGTATGCCACTACGAGGAGTAAGAGAAGTGTGAAAAAGCTGATGTGAAGAAACAGGGGAGAAGAATACGAGGAGCAAGAAAAAAAAAGCAAAATACAAAAACGAGGAGAACACAAGGGGCGAAAATCAGAGGAGGATCAACAGTATGCCACTAGGTGGAGTAAGAGAAGTGTGAAAAACCCGAGGTGAAGAAACAGGGGAGAAGAATACGAGGAGCAAGAAAAAAAAAGCAAAATACAAAAACGAGGAGAACACAAGGGGCGAAAATCAGAGGAGGATCAACAGTATGCCACTACGAGGAGCAAGGGAAGTGTGAAAAACCCGAGGCGAAGAAACAGGGGAGAAGAATACGAAGAGCAAGAAAAAAAAGCAAAATACAAAAACGAGGAGAACACAAGGGGCGAAAATCAGAGGAGGATCAACAGTATGCCACTACGTGGAGTAAGAGAAGTGTGAAAAACCCGAGGCAAAGAAACAGGGGAGAAGAATACGAGGAGCAAGAAAAAAAAAGCAAAATACAAAAACGAGGAGAACACAAGGGGCGAAGATCAGAGGAGGATCAAAAGTGTGGCACTACGTGGAGTAAGAGAAGTGTGAAAAACCCGAGGCGAAGAAACAGGGGAGAAGAATACGAGGAGCAAGAAAAAAAAAGCAAAATACAAAAAAGAGGAGAACACAAGGGGCGAAAATCAGAGGAGGATCAAAAGTGTGGCACTAGGTGGAGTAAGAGAAGTGTGAAAAACCCGAGGCGAAGAAACAGGGGAGAAGAATACGAGGAGCAAGAAAAAAAAGCAAAATACAAAAACGAGGAGAACACAAGGGGCGAAAATCAGAGAAGGATCAAAATTGTGGCACTACGTGGAGTAAGAGAAGTGTGAAAAACCCGAGGCGAAGAAACAGGGGAGAAGAATACGAGGAGCAAGAAAAAAAAAAGCAAAATACAAAAACGAGGAGAACACAAGGTGCGAAAATCAGAGGAGGATAAAAAGTGCGGCCCTACGTGGAGTAAGAGAAGTGTGAAAAACGCGAGGCAAAGAAACAGGGGAGAAGAATACGAGGAGCAAGAAAAAAAAAGCAAAATACAAAAACGAGGAGAACACAAGGGGCGAAAATCAGAGGAGGATCAACAGTATGCCACTACGAGGAGCAAGAGAAGTGTGAAAAACCCGAGGCGAAGAAACAGAGGAGAAGAATACGCGGAGCAAGAAAAAAAAGCAAAATACAAAAACGAGGAGAACACAAGGGGCGAAAATCAGAGGAGGATCAAAAGTGTGGCACTACGTGGAGTAAGAGAAGTGTGAAAAACCCGAGGCGAAGAAACAGGGGAGAAGAATACGAGGAGCAAGAAAAAAAAAAGCAAAATACAAAAACGAGGAGAACACAAGGGGCGAAAATCAGAGGAGGATCAACCGTATGCCACTACGTGGAGTAAGAGAAGTGTGAAAAACCCGAGGCGAAGAAACAGGGGAGAAGAATACGAGGAGCAAGAAAAAAAAAGCAAAATACAAAAACGAGGAGAACACAAGGGGCGAAAATCAGAGGAGGATCAAAAGTGTGGCACTACGTGGAGTAAGAGAAGTGTGAAAAACACGAGGCGAAGAAACAGGGGAGAAGAATACGAGGAGCAAGAAAAAAAAAGCAAAATACAAAAACGAGGAGAACACAAGGGGCGAAAATCAGAGGAGGATCAAAAGTGTGGCACTAGGTGGAGTAAGAGAAGTGTGAAAAACCCGAGGCGAAGAAACAGGGGAGAAGAATACGAGGAGCAAGAAAAAAAGGCAAAATACAAAAACGAGGAAAACACAAGGGGCGAAAATCAGAGAAGGATCAAAATTGTGGCACTACGTGGAGTAAGAGAAGTGTGAAAAACCCGAGGCGAAGAAACAGGGGAGAAGAATACGAGGAGCAAGAAAAAAAAAGCAAAATACAAAAACGAGGAGAACACAAGGGGCGAAAATCAGAGGAGGATCAACAGTATGCCACTGGGTGGAGTAAGAGAAGTGTGAAAAACCCGAGGCGAAGAAACAGGGGAGAAGAATACGAGGAGCAAGAAAAAAAAAGCAAAATACAAAAACGAGGAGAACACAAGGGGCGAAAATCAGAGGAGGATCAACAGTATGCCACTACGAGGAGCAAGGGAAGTGTGAAAAACCCGAGGCGAAGAAACAGGGGAGAAGAATACGAGGAGCAAGAAAAAAAAGCAAAATACAAAAACGAGGAGAACACAAGGGGCGAAAATCAGAGGAGGATCAACAGTATGCCACTACGTGGAGTAAGAGAAGTGTGAAAAACCCGAGGCAAAGAAACAGGGGAGAAGAATACGAGGAGCAAGAAAAAAAAAGCAAAATACAAAAACGAGGAGAACACAAGGGGCGAAAATCAGAGGAGGATCAAAAGTGTGGCACTACGTGGAGTAAGAGAAGTGTGAAAAACCCGAGGCGAAGAAACAGGGGAGAAGAATACGAGGAGCAAGAAAAAAAAAGCAAAATACAAAAACGAGGAGAACACAAGGGGCGAAAATCAGAGGAGGATCAAAAGTGTGGCACTACGTGGAGTAAGAGAAGTGTGAAAAACCCGAGGCGAAGAAACAGAGGAGAAGAATACGAGGAGCAAGAAAAAAAAGCAAAATACAAAAACGAGGAGAACACAAGGGGCGAAAATCAGAGGAGGATCAACCATATGTCACTCCGTGGAGTAAGAGAAGTGTGAAAAACCCGAGGCGAAGAAACAGGGGAGAAGAATAAGAGGAGCAAGAAAAAAAAAGCAAAATACAAAAACGACGAGAACACAAGGGGCGAAAATCAGAGGAGGATCAACAGTATGCCACTACGAGGAGCAAGAGAAGTGTGAAAAATCCGAGGCGAAGAAACAGGGGAGAAGAATACGAGGAGCAAGAAAAAAAAGCAAAATACATAAACGAGGAGAACACAAGGGGCGAAAATCAGAGGAGGATCAACAGTATGCCACTACGTGGAGTAAGAGAAGTGTGAAAAACCCGAGACGAAGAAACAGGGGAGAAGAATACGAGGAGCAAGGAAAAAAAAAAGCAAAATACAAAAACGAGGAGAACACAAGGGGCGAAAATCAGAGGAGGATCAAAAGTGTGGCACTACGTGGAGTAAGAGAAGTGTGAAAAACCCGAGGCGAAGAAACAGGGGAGAAGAATACGAGGAGCAAGAAAAAAGAAGCAAAATACAAAAACGAGGAGAACACAAGGGGCGAAAATCAGAGGAGGATCAACAGTATGCCACTACGAGGAGCAAGAGAAGTGTGAAAAACCCGAGGCGAAGAAACAGGGGAGAAGAATACGAGGAGCAAGAAAAAAAAAGCAAAATACAAAAACGAGGAGAACACAAGGGGCGACAATCAGAGGAGGATCAACAGTATGCCACTACGAGGAGTAAGAGAAGTGTGAAAAAGCTGATGTGAAGAAACAGGGGAGAAGAATACGAGGAGCAAGAAAAAAAAAGCAAAATACAAAAACGAGGAGAACACAAGGGGCGAAAATCAGAGGAGGATCAACAGTATGCCACTAGGTGGAGTAAGAGAAGTGTGAAAAACCCGAGGTGAAGAAACAGGGGAGAAGAATACGAGGAGCAAGAAAAAAAAAGCAAAATACAAAAACGAGGAGAACACAAGGGGCGAAAATCAGAGGAGGATCAACAGTATGCCACTACGAGGAGCAAGGGAAGTGTGAAAAACCCGAGGCGAAGAAACAGGGGAGAAGAATACGAAGAGCAAGAAAAAAAAGCAAAATACAAAAACGAGGAGAACACAAGGGGCGAAAATCAGAGGAGGATCAACAGTATGCCACTACGTGGAGTAAGAGAAGTGTGAAAAACCCGAGGCAAAGAAACAGGGGAGAAGAATACGAGGAGCAAGAAAAAAAAAGCAAAATACAAAAACGAGGAGAACACAAGGGGCGAAAATCAGAGGAGGATCAAAAGTGTGGCACTACGTGGAGTAAGAGAAGTGTGAAAAACCCGAGGCGAAGAAACAGGGGAGAAGAATACGAGGAGCAAGAAAAAAAAAGCAAAATACAAAAAAGAGGAGAACACAAGGGGCGAAAATCAGAGGAGGATCAAAAGTGTGGCACTAGGTGGAGTAAGAGAAGTGTGAAAAACCCGAGGCGAAGAAACAGGGGAGAAGAATACGAGGAGCAAGAAAAAAAAGCAAAATACAAAAACGAGGAGAACACAAGGGGCGAAAATCAGAGAAGGATCAAAATTGTGGCACTACGTGGAGTAAGAGAAGTGTGAAAAACCCGAGGCGAAGAAACAGGGGAGAAGAATACGAGGAGCAAGAAAAAAAAAGCAAAATACAAAAACGAGGAGAACACAAGGTGCGAAAATCAGAGGAGGATAAAAAGTGCGGCCCTACGTGGAGTAAGAGAAGTGTGAAAAACGCGAGGCAAAGAAACAGGGGAGAAGAATACGAGGAGCAAGAAAAAAAAAGCAAAATACAAAAACGAGGAGAACACAAGGGGCGAAAATCAGAGGAGGATCAACAGTATGCCACTACGAGGAGCAAGAGAAGTGTGAAAAACCCGAGGCGAAGAAACAGAGGAGAAGAATACGCGGAGCAAGAAAAAAAAGCAAAATACAAAAACGAGGAGAACACAAGGGGCGAAAATCAGAGGAGGATCAAAAGTGTGGCACTACGTGGAGTAAGAGAAGTGTGAAAAACCCGAGGCGAAGAAACAGGGGAGAAGAATACGAGGAGCAAGAAAAAAAAAAGCAAAATACAAAAACGAGGAGAACACAAGGGGCGAAAATCAGAGGAGGATCAACCGTATGCCACTACGTGGAGTAAGAGAAGTGTGAAAAACCCGAGGCGAAGAAACAGGGGAGAAGAATACGAGGAGCAAGAAAAAAAAAGCAAAATACAAAAACGAGGAGAACACAAGGGGCGAAAATCAGAGGAGGATCAAAAGTGTGGCACTACGTGGAGTAAGAGAAGTGTGAAAAACCCGAGGCGAAGAAACAGGGGAGAAGAATACGAGGAGCAAGAAAAAAAAAGCAAAATACAAAAACGAGGAGAACACAAGGGGCGAAAATCAGAGGAGGATCAAAAGTGTGGCACTAGGTGGAGTAAGAGAAGTGTGAAAAACCCGAGGCGAAGAAACAGGGGAGAAGAATACGAGGAGCAAGAAAAAAAGGCAAAATACAAAAACGAGGAAAACACAAGGGGCGAAAATCAGAGAAGGATCAAAATTGTGGCACTACGTGGAGTAAGAGAAGTGTGAAAAACCCGAGGCGAAGAAACAGGGGAGAAGAATACGAGGAGCAAGAAAAAAAAAGCAAAATACAAAAACGAGGAGAACACAAGGGGCGAAAATCAGAGGAGGATCAACAGTATGCCACTAGGTGGAGTAAGAGAAGTGTGAAAAACCCGAGGCGAAGAAACAGGGGAGAAGAATACGAGGAGCAAGAAAAAAAAAGCAAAATACAAAAACGAGGAGAACACAAGGGGCGAAAATCAGAGGAGGATCAACAGTATGCCACTACGAGGAGCAAGGGAAGTGTGAAAAACCCGAGGCGAAGAAACAGGGGAGAAGAATACGAGGAGCAAGAAAAAAAAGCAAAATACAAAAACGAGGAGAACACAAGGGGCGAAAATCAGAGGAGGATCAACAGTATGCCACTACGTGGAGTAAGAGAAGTGTGAAAAACCCGAGGCAAAGAAACAGGGGAGAAGAATACGAGGAGCAAGAAAAAAAAAGCAAAATACAAAAACGAGGAGAACACAAGGGGCGAAAATCAGAGGAGGATCAAAAGTGTGGCACTACGTGGAGTAAGAGAAGTGTGAAAAACCCGAGGCGAAGAAACAGGGGAGAAGAATACGAGGAGCAAGAAAAAAAAAGCAAAATACAAAAACGAGGAGAACACAAGGGGCGAAAATCAGAGGAGGATCAAAAGTGTGGCACTACGTGGAGTAAGAGAAGTGTGAAAAACCCGAGGCGAAGAAACAGAGGAGAAGAATACGAGGAGCAAGAAAAAAAAGCAAAATACAAAAACGAGGAGAACACAAGTGGCGAAAATCAGAGGAGGATCAACCATATGTCACTCCGTGGAGTAAGAGAAGTGTGAAAAACCCGAGGCGAAGAAACAGGGGAGAAGAATAAGAGGAGCAAGAAAAAAAAAGCAAAATACAAAAACGACGAGAACACAAGGGGCGAAAATCAGAGGAGGATCAACAGTATGCCACTACGAGGAGCAAGAGAAGTGTGAAAAATCCGAGGCGAAGAAACAGGGGAGAAGAATACGAGGAGCAAGAAAAAAAAGCAAAATACATAAACGAGGAGAACACAAGGGGCGAAAATCAGAGGAGGATCAACAGTATGCCACTACGTGGAGTAAGAGAAGTGTGAAAAACCCGAGACGAAGAAACAGGGGAGAAGAATACGAGGAGCAAGGAAAAAAAAAAGCAAAATACAAAAACGAGGAGAACACAAGGGGCGAAAATCAGAGGAGGATCAAAAGTGTGGCACTAGGTGGAGTAAGAGAAGTGTGAAAAACCCGAGGCGAAGAAACAGGGGAGAAGAATACGAGGAGCAAGAAAAAAGAAGCAAAATACAAAAACGAGGAGAACACAAGGGGCGAAAATCAGAGGAGGATCAACAGTATGCCACTACGAGGAGCAAGAGAAGTGTGAAAAACCCGAGGCGAAGAAACAGGGGAGAAGAATACGAGGAGCAAGAAAAAAAAAGCAAAATACAAAAACGAGGAGAACACAAGGGGCGACAATCAGAGGAGGATCAACAGTATGCCACTACGAGGAGTAAGAGAAGTGTGAAAAAGCTGATGTGAAGAAACAGGGGAGAAGAATACGAGGAGCAAGAAAAAAAAAGCAAAATACAAAAACGAGGAGAACACAAGGGGCGAAAATCAGAGGAGGATCAACAGTATGCCACTAGGTGGAGTAAGAGAAGTGTGAAAAACCCGAGGTGAAGAAACAGGGGAGAAGAATACGAGGAGCAAGAAAAAAAAAGCAAAATACAAAAACGAGGAGAACACAAGGGGCGAAAATCAGAGGAGGATCAACAGTATGCCACTACGAGGAGCAAGGGAAGTGTGAAAAACCCGAGGCGAAGAAACAGGGGAGAAGAATACGAAGAGCAAGAAAAAAAAGCAAAATACAAAAACGAGGAGAACACAAGGGGCGAAAATCAGAGGAGGATCAACAGTATGCCACTACGTGGAGTAAGAGAAGTGTGAAAAACCCGAGGCAAAGAAACAGGGGAGAAGAATACGAGGAGCAAGAAAAAAAAAGCAAAATACAAAAACGAGGAGAACACAAGGGGCGAAAATCAGAGGAGGATCAAAAGTGTGGCACTACGTGGAGTAAGAGAAGTGTGAAAAACCCGAGGCGAAGAAACAGGGGAGAAGAATACGAGGAGCAAGAAAAAAAAAGCAAAATACAAAAAAGAGGAGAACACAAGGGGCGAAAATCAGAGGAGGATCAAAAGTGTGGCACTAGGTGGAGTAAGAGAAGTGTGAAAAACCCGAGGCGAAGAAACAGGGGAGAAGAATACGAGGAGCAAGAAAAAAAAGCAAAATACAAAAACGAGGAGAACACAAGGGGCGAAAATCAGAGAAGGATCAAAATTGTGGCACTACGTGGAGTAAGAGAAGTGTGAAAAACCCGAGGCGAAGAAACAGGGGAGAAGAATACGAGGAGCAAGAAAAAAAAAGCAAAATACAAAAACGAGGAGAACACAAGGTGCGAAAATCAGAGGAGGATCAAAAGTGCGGCCCTACGTGGAGTAAGAGAAGTGTGAAAAACGCGAGGCAAAGAAACAGGGGAGAAGAATACGAGGAGCAAGAAAAAAAAAGCAAAATACAAAAACGAGGAGAACACAAGGGGCGAAAATCAGAGGAGGATCAACAGTATGCCACTACGAGGAGCAAGAGAAGTGTGAAAAACCCGAGGCGAAGAAACAGAGGAGAAGAATACAAGGAGCAAGAAAAAAAAAGCAAAATACAAAAACGAGGAGAACACAAGGGGCGAAAATCAGAGGAGGATCAACAGTATGCCACTACGAGGAGCAAGAGAAGTGTGAAAAACCCGAGGCGAAGAAACAGAGGAGAAGAATACGAGGAGCAAGAAAAAAAAGCAAAATACAAAAACGAGGAGAACACAAGGGGCGAAAATCAGAGGAGGATCAACCGTATGCCACTACGTGGAGTAAGAGAAGTGTGAAAAACCCGAGGCGAAGAAACAGGGGAGAAGAATAAGAGGAGCAAGAAAAAAAAAGCAAAATACAAAAACGAGGAGAACACAAGGGGCGAAAATCAGAGGAGGATCAAAAGTGTGGCACTACGTGGAGTAAGAGAAGTGTGAAAAACCCGAGGCGAAGAAACAGGGGAGAAGAATACGAAGAGCAAGAAAAAAAAAGCAAAATACAAAAAGGAGGAGAACACAAGGGGCGAAAATCAGAGGAGGATCAACAGTATGCCACTACGTGGAGTAAGAGAAGTGTGAAAAACCCGAGACGAAGAAACAGGGGAGAAGAATACGAGGAGCAAGGAAAAAAAAAAGCAAAATACAAAAACGAGGAGAACACAAGGGGCGAAAATCAGAGGAGGATCAAAAGTGTGGCACTAGGTGGAGTAAGAGAAGTGTGAAAAACCCGAGGCGAAGAAACAGGGGAGAAGAATACGAGGAGCAAGAAAAAAGAAGCAAAATACAAAAACGAGGAGAACACAAGGGGCGAAAATCAGAGGAGGATCAACAGTATGCCACTACGAGGAGCAAGAGAAGTGTGAAAAACACGAGGCGAAGAAACAGGGGAGAAGAATACGAGGAGCAAGAAAAAAAAAGCAAAATACAAAAACGAGGAGAACACAAGGGGCGACAATCAGAGGAGGATCAACAGTATGCCACTACGAGGAGTAAGAGAAGTGTGAAAAAGCTGATGTGAAGAAACAGGGGAGAAGAATACGAGGAGCAAGAAAAAAAAAGCAAAATACAAAAACGAGGAGAACACAAGGGGCGAAAATCAGAGGAGGATCAACAGTATGCCACTAGGTGGAGTAAGAGAAGTGTGAAAAACCCGAGGCGAAGAAACAGGGGAGAAGAATACGAGGAGCAAGAAAAAAAAAGCAAAATACAAAAACGAGGAGAACACAAGGGGCGAAAATCAGAGGAGGATCAACAGTATGCCACTACGAGGAGCAAGGGAAGTGTGAAAAACCCGAGGCGAAGAAACAGGGGAGAAGAATACGAAGAGCAAGAAAAAAAAGCAAAATACAAAAACGAGGAGAACACAAGGGGCGAAAATCAGAGGAGGATCAACAGTATGCCACTACGTGGAGTAAGAGAAGTGTGAAAAACCCGAGGCAAAGAAACAGGGGAGAAGAATACGAGGAGCAAGAAAAAAAAAGCAAAATACAAAAACGAGGAGAACACAAGGGGCGAAAATCAGAGGAGGATCAAAAGTGTGGCACTACGTGGAGTAAGAGAAGTGTGAAAAACCCGAGGCGAAGAAACAGGGGAGAAGAATACGAGGAGCAAGAAAAAAAAAGCAAAATACAAAAAAGAGGAGAACACAAGGGGCGAAAATCAGAGGAGGATCAAAAGTGTGGCACTAGGTGGAGTAAGAGAAGTGTGAACAACCCGAGGCGAAGAAACAGGGGAGAAGAATACGAGGAGCAAGAAAAAAAAGCAAAATACAAAAACGAGGAGAACACAAGGGGCGAAAATCAGAGAAGGATCAAAATTGTGGCACTACGTGGAGTAAGAGAAGTGTGAAAAACCCGAGGCGAAGAAACAGGGGAGAAGAATACGAGGAGCAAGAAAAAAAAAGCAAAATACAAAAACGAGGAGAACACAAGGTGCGAAAATCAGAGGAGGATCAAAAGTGCGGCCCTACGTGGAGTAAGAGAAGTGTGAAAAACGCGAGGCAAAGAAACAGGGGAGAAGAATACGAGGAGCAAGAAAAAAAAAGCAAAATACAAAAACGAGGAGAACACAAGGGGCGAAAATCAGAGGAGGATCAACAGTATGCCACTACGAGGAGCAAGAGAAGTGTGAAAAACCCGAGGCGAAGAAACAGAGGAGAAGAATACGCGGAGCAAGAAAAAAAAGCAAAATACAAAAACGAGGAGAACACAAGGGGCGAAAATCAGAGGAGGATCAAAAGTGTGGCACTACGTGGAGTAAGAGAAGTGTGAAAAACCCAAGGCGAAGAAACAGGGGAGAAGAATACAAGGAGCAAGAAAAAAAAAGCAAAATACAAAAACGAGGAGAACACAAGGGGCGAAAATCAGAGGAGGATCAACAGTATGCCATTACGAGGAGCAAGAGAAGTGTGAAAAACCCGAGGCGAAGAAACAGAGGAGAAGAATACGAGGAGCAAGAAAAAAAAGCAAAATACAAAAACGAGGAGAACACAAGGGGCGAAAATCAGAGGAGGATCAACCGTATGCCACTACGTGGAGTAAGAGAAGTGTGAAAAACCCGAGGCGAAGAAACAGGGGAGAAGAATAAGAGGAGCAAGAAAAAAAAAGCAAAATACAAAAACGAGGAGAACACAAGGGGCGAAAATCAGAGGAGGATCAACAGTATGCCACTACGAGGAGCAAGAGAAGTGTGAAAAACCCGAGGCGAAGAAACAGGGGAGAAGAATACGAGGAGCAAGAAAAAAAAAGCAAAATACAAAAACGAGGAGAACACAAGGGGCGAAAATCAGAGGAGGATCAACCGTATGCCACTACGTGCAGTAAGAGAAGTGTGAAAAACCCGAGGCGAAGAAACAGGGGAGAAGAATACGAGGAGCAAGAAAAAAAAAGCAAAATACAAAAACGAGGAGAACACAAGGGGCGAAAATCAGAGGAGGATCAAAAGTGTGGCACTACGTGCAGTAAGAGAAGTGTGAAAAACCCGAGGTGAAGAAACAGGGGAGAAGAATACGAGGAGCAAGAAAAAAAAAGCAAAATACAAAAACGAGGAGAACACAAGGGGCGAAAATCAGAGGAGGATCAAAAGTGTGGCACTACGTGGAGTAAGAGAAGTGTGAAAAACCCGAGGTGAAGAAACAGGGGAGAAGAATACGAGGAGCAAGAAAAAAAAAAGCAAAATACAAAAACGAGGAGAACACAAGGGGCGAAAATCAGAGGAGGATCAACAGTATGCCACTACGAGGAGTAAGAGAAGTGTGAAAAAGCTGATGTGAAGAAACAGGGGAGAAGAATACGAGGAGCAAGAAAAAAAAAGCAAAATACAAAAACGAGGAGAACACAAGGAGCGAAAATCAGAGGAGGATCAACCGTATGCCACTACGTGGAGCAAGAGAAGTGTGAAAAACCCGAGGCGAAGAAACACAGGAGAAGAATACGCGGAGCAAGAAAAAAAAGCAAAATACAAAAACGAGGAGAACACAAGGGGCGAAAATCAGAGGAGGATCAACCGTATGCCACTACGTGAAGTAAGAGAAGTGTGAAAAACCCGAGGCAAAGAAACAGGGGAGAAGAATAAGAGGAGCAAGAAAAAAAAAGCAAAATACAAAAACGAGGAGAACACAAGGGGCGAAAATCAGAGGAGGATCAACAGTATGCCACTACGAGGAGCAAGAGAAGTGTGAAAAACCCGAGGCGAAGAAACAGAGGAGAAGAATACGCGGAGCAAGAAAAAAAAGCAAAATACAAAAACGAGGAGAACACAAGGGGCGAAAATCAGAGGAGGATCAAAAGTGTGGCACTACGTGGAGTAAGAGAAGTGTGAAAAACCCGAGGCGAAGAAACAGGGGAGAAGAATACGAGGAGCAAGAAAAAAAAAAGCAAAATACAAAAACGAGGAGAACACAAGGGCCGAAAATCAGAGGAGGATCAAAAGTGTGGCACTACGTGGAGTAAGAGAAGTGTGAAAAACGCGAGGCAAAGAAACAGGGGAGAAGAATACGAGGAGCACGAAAAAAAAAGCAAAATACAAAAACGAGGAGAACACAAGGGGCGAAAATCAGAGGAGGATCAAACGTGTGGCACTACGTGGAGTAAGAGAAGTGTGAAAAACCCAAGGCGAAGAAACAGGGGAGAAGAATACAAGGAGCAAGAAAAAAAAAGCAAAATACAAAAACGAGGAGAACACAAGGGGCGAAAAGCAGAGGAGGATCAACAGTATGCCACTACGAGGAGCAAGAGAAGTGTGAAAAACCCGAGGCGAAGAAACAGAGGAGAAGAATACGAGGAGCAAGAAGAAAAAGCAAAATACAAAAACGAGGAGAACACAAGGGGCGAAAATCAGAGGAGGATCAAAAGTGTGGCACTAGGTGGAGTAAGAGAAGTGTGAAAAACGCGAGGCGAAGAAACAGGGGAGAAGAATACGAGGAGCAAGAAAAAAAAAGCAAAATACAAAAACGAGGAGAACACAAGGGGCGAAAATCAGAGGAGGATCAACAGTATGCCACTACGAGGAGCAAGAGAAGTGGGAAACACACGAGGCGAAGAAACAGGGGAGAAGAATACGAGGAGCAAGAAAAAAAAAGCAAAATACAAAAACGAGGAGAACACAAGGGGCGAAAATCAGAGGAGGATCAACAGTATGCCACTAGGTGGAGTAAGAGAAGTGTGAAAAACGCGAGGAGAAGTAACAGGGGAGAAGAATACGAGGAGCAAGAAAAAAAAAGCAAAATACAAAAACGAGGAGAACACAAGGGGCGAAAATCAGAGAAGGATCAACAGTATGCCACTACGAGGAGTAAGAGAAGTGTGAAAAAGCTGATGTGAAGAAACAGGGGAGAAGAATACGAGGACCAAGAAAAAAAAAGCAAAATACAAAAACGAGGAGAACACAAGGGGCGAAAATCAGAGGAGGATCAACAGTATGCTACTATGAGGAGCAAGAGAAGAATGAAAAACCCGAGGTGAAGAAACAGAGGAGAAGAATACGAGGAGCAAGAAAAAAAAGCAAAATACAAAAACGAGGAGAACACAAGGGGCGAAAATCAGAGGAGGATCAACCGTATGCCACTACGTGGAGTAAGAGAAGTGTGAAAAACCCGAGGCGAAGACGCAGGGGAGAAGAATAAGAGGAGCAAGAAAAAAAAAGCAAAATACAAAAACGAGGAGAACACAAGGGGCGAAAATCAGAGGAGGATCAAAATTGTGGCACTACGTGGAGTAAGAGAAGTGTGAAAAACCCGAGGCGAAGAAACAGGGGAGAAGAATACGAGGAGCAAGAAAAAAAAGCAAAATACAAAAACGAGGAGAACACAAGGGGCGAAAATCAGAGGAGGATCAAAAGTGTGGCATTACGTGGAGTAAGAGAAGTGTGAAAAACCCGAGGCGAAGAAACAGGGGAGAAGAATACGCGGAGCAAGAAAAAGAAAGCAAAATACAAAAAGGAGGAGAACACAAGGGGCGAAAATCAGAGGAGGATCAACAGTATGCCACTACGAGGAGTAAGAGAAGTGTGAAAAAGCTGATGTGAAGAAACAGGGGAGAAGAATACGAGGAGCAAGAAAAAAAAAAGCAAAATACAAAAACGAGGAGAACACAAGTGGCGACAATCAGAGGAGGATCAACAGTATGCCACTACGAGGAGCAAGAGAAGTGTGAAAAACCCGAGGCGAAGAAACAGGGGAGAAGAATACGAGGAGCAAGAAAAAAAAGCAAAATACAAAAACGAGGAGAACACAAGGGGCGAAAATCAGAGGAGGATCAAAAGTGTGGCACTACGAGGAGCAAGAGAAGTGTGAAAAACCCGAGGTGAAGAAACAGGGGAGAAGAATACGAGGAGCAAGAAAAAAAAAGCAAAATACAAAAACGAGGAGAACACAAGGGGCGAAAATCAGAGGAGGATCAAAAGTGTGCCACTACGAGGAGCAAGAGCAGTGTGAAAAACCCGAGGCAAAGAAACAGGGGGAAGAATACGAGGTGCAAGAAAAAAAAAAGCAAAATACAAAAACGAGGAGAACACAAGGGGCGAAAATCAGCGGAGGATCAAAAGTGTGGCGCTACGAGGAGCAAGAGCAGTGTGAAAAACACAAGGCAAAGAAACAGGGGAGAAGAATACGAGGAGCAAGAAAAAAAAAGCAAAATACAAAAACGAGGAGAACACAAGGGGCGAAAATCAGAGGAGGATCAAAAGTGTGGCACTACGAGGAGCAAGAGCAGTGTGAAAAAGCCGAGGCAAAGAAACAGGGGAGAAGAATACGAGGAGCAAGAAAAAAAAAGCAAAATACAAAAACGAGAAGAACACAAGGGATGAAAATCAGAGCAGGATCAAAGGGGTGGCACTACAAGGAGTAAGAGACGTGTGAAAAACACAAGGCGAAGAAACAGGGGAGAAGAATACAAGGAGCAAAAAAAAAAAAGCAAAATACAAAAACGAGAAGAACACAAGGGGTGAAAATCAGAGGAGGATCAAAAGTGTGGCACTACATGGAGTAAGAGAAGTGTGAAAAACGCAAGGCGAAGAAACAGGGGAGAAGAATACGGGGAGCAAGAAAAAAAAGCAAAATACAAAAACGAGGAGAACACAAGGGGCGAAAATCAGAGGACGATCAAAAGTGTGGCACTACATGGAGAAAGAGCAGTGTGAAAAACCCGAGGTGAAGAAACACGGGAGAAAAATACGGGGAGCAGGAAAAAAAAAGCAAAATACAAAAACGAGGAGAACACAAGGGGCGAAAATCAGAGGAGGATCAAAAGTGTGGCACTAGGTGGAGTAAGAGAAGTGTGAAAAACGCGAGGCGAAGAAACAGGGGAGAAGAATACGAGGAGCAAGAAAAAAAAAGCAAAATACAAAAACGAGGAGAACACAAGGGGCGAAAATCAGAGGAGGATCAACAGTATGCCACTACGAGGAGCAAGAGAAGTGGGAAACACACGAGGCGAAGAAACAGGGGAGAAGAATACGAGGAGCAAGAAAAAAAAAGCAAAATACAAAAACGAGGAGAACACAAGGGGCGAAAATCAGAGGAGGATCAACAGTATGCCACTAGGTGGAGTAAGAGAAGTGTGAAAAACGCGAGGAGAAGTAACAGGGGAGAAGAATACGAGGAGCAAGAAAAAAAAAGCAAAATACAAAAACGAGGAGAACACAAGGGGCGAAAATCAGAGAAGGATCAACAGTATGCCACTACGAGGAGTAAGAGAAGTGTGAAAAAGCTGATGTGAAGAAACAGGGGAGAAGAATACGAGGACCAAGAAAAAAAAAGCAAAATACAAAAACGAGGAGAACACAAGGGGCGAAAATCAGAGGAGGATCAACAGTATGCTACTATGAGGAGCAAGAGAAGAATGAAAAACCCGAGGTGAAGAAACAGAGGAGAAGAATACGAGGAGCAAGAAAAAAAAGCAAAATACAAAAACGAGGAGAACACAAGGGGCGAAAATCAGAGGAGGATCAACCGTATGCCACTACGTGGAGTAAGAGAAGTGTGAAAAACCCGAGGCGAAGACGCAGGGGAGAAGAATAAGAGGAGCAAGAAAAAAAAAGCAAAATACAAAAACGAGGAGAACACAAGGGGCGAAAATCAGAGGAGGATCAAAATTGTGGCACTACGTGGAGTAAGAGAAGTGTGAAAAACCCGAGGCGAAGAAACAGGGGAGAAGAATACGAGGAGCAAGAAAAAAAAGCAAAATACAAAAACGAGGAGAACACAAGGGGCGAAAATCAGAGGAGGATCAAAAGTGTGGCATTACGTGGAGTAAGAGAAGTGTGAAAAACCCGAGGCGAAGAAACAGGGGAGAAGAATACGAGGAGCAAGAAAAAGAAAGCAAAATACAAAAAGGAGGAGAACACAAGGGGCGAAAATCAGAGGAGGATCAACAGTATGCCACTACGAGGAGTAAGAGAAGTGTGAAAAAGCTGATGTGAAGAAACAGGGGAGAAGAATACGAGGAGCAAGAAAAAAAAAAGCAAAATACAAAAACGAGGAGAACACAAGTGGCGACAATCAGAGGAGGATCAACAGTATGCCACTACGAGGAGCAAGAGAAGTGTGAAAAACCCGAGGCGAAGAAACAGGGGAGAAGAATACGAGGAGCAAGAAAAAAAAGCAAAATACAAAAACGAGGAGAACACAAGGGGCGAAAATCAGAGGAGGATCAAAAGTGTGGCACTACGAGGAGCAAGAGAAGTGTGAAAAACCCGAGGTGAAGAAACAGGGGAGAAGAATACGAGGAGCAAGAAAAAAAAAGCAAAATACAAAAACGAGGAGAACACAAGGGGCGAAAATCAGAGGAGGATCAAAAGTGTGCCACTACGAGGAGCAAGAGAAGTGTGAAAAACCCGAGGCGAAGAAACAGGGGGAAGAATACGAGGTGCAAGAAAAAAAAAAGCAAAATACAAAAACGAGGAGAACACAAGGGGCGAAAATCAGCGGAGGATCAAAAGTGTGGCGCTACGAGGAGCAAGAGCAGTGTGAAAAACACAAGGCAAAGAAACAGGGGAGAAGAATACGAGGAGCAAGAAAAAAAAAGCAAAATACAAAAACGAGGAGAACACAAGGGGCGAAAATCAGAGGAGGATCAAAAGTGTGGCACTACGAGGAGCAAGAGCAGTGTGAAAAAGCCGAGGCAAAGAAACAGGGGAGAAGAATACGAGGAGCAAGAAAAAAAAAGCAAAATACAAAAACGAGAAGAACACAAGGGATGAAAATCAGAGCAGGATCAAAGGGGTGGCACTACAAGGAGTAAGAGACGTGTGAAAAACACAAGGCGAAGAAACAGGGGAGAAGAATACAAGGAGCAAAAAAAAAAAAGCAAAATACAAAAACGAGAAGAACACAAGGGGTGAAAATCAGAGGAGGATCAAAAGTGTGGCACTACATGGAGTAAGAGAAGTGTGAAAAACGCAAGGCGAAGAAACAGGGGAGAAGAATACGGGGAGCAAGAAAAAAAAGCAAAATACAAAAACGAGGAGAACACAAGGGGCGAAAATCAGAGGACGATCAAAAGTGTGGCACTACATGGAGAAAGAGCAGTGTGAAAAACCCGAGGTGAAGAAACACGGGAGAAAAATACGGGGAGCAGGAAAAAAAAAGCAAAATACAAAAACGAGGAGAACACAAGGGGCGAAAATCAGAGGAGGATCAAAAGTGTGGCACTACATGGAGTAAGAGAAGTGTGAAAAACGCAACGCGAAAAAACAGGGGAGAAGAATACGGGGAGCAAGAACAAAAAAGCAAAATACAAAAACGAGGAGAACACAAGGGGCGAAAATCAGAGGAGGATCAAAAGTGTGGCACTACAAGGAGTAAGAGACGTGTGAAAAACACGAGGCGAAGAAACAGGGGAGAAGAACACGAGGAGCAAGAAAAAAAAAGCAAAATACAAAAACGAGGAGAACACAAGGGGCGAAAATCAGAGGAGGATCAAAAGTGTGGCACTACATGGAGTAAGAGAACTGTGAAAAACCCAAGGCAAAGAAACAGGGGAGAAGACTACGGGGAGCAAGAAAAAAAAAGCAAAATACAAAAACGAGGAGAACACAAGGGGCGAAAATCAGAGGAGGATAAAAAGTGTGGCACTACATGGAGTAAGAGAAGTGTGAAAAACCCAAGGCGAAGAAACAGGGGAGAAGAATACGAGGAGCAAGAAAAAAAAAGCAAAATACAAAAATGAGGAGAACACAAGGGGCAAAAATCAGAGGAGGATCAAAAGTGCGCCACTACGAGGAGTAAGAGCATCGTGAAAAAGCTGAGGCTAAGAAACACGGGAGAAGAATACGAGGAGCAAGAAAAAAAAGCAAAATACAAAAACGAGGAGAACACAAGGGGCAAAAATCAGAGGAGGATCAAAAGTGTGCCACTGCGAGGAGTAAGAGCAGTGTGAAAAACCCGAGGCGAAGAAACACGGGAGAAGAATATGAGGAGCAAGAAAAAAAAAGCAAAATACAAAAATGAGGAGAACACAAGGGGCAAAAATCAGAGGAGGATCAAAAGTGTGCCACTACGTGGAGTAAAAGCAGTGTGAAAAACCCGAGGTGAAGAAACAGGGGAGAAGAATACGGGGAGCAAGAAAAAAAAAGCAAAATACAAAAACGAGGAGAACACAAGGAGTGAAAATCAGAGGAGGATCAAAAGTGTGGCACTACGTGGAGTAAGAGAAGTGTGAAAAACCCGAGGCGAAGAAACAGGGGAGAAGAATACGAGGAGCAAGAAAAAAAAGCAAAATACAAAAACGAGGAGAACACAAGGGGCGAAAATCAGAGGAGGATCAACAGTATGCCACTACGAGGAGCAAGAGAAGTGTGAAAAACACGAGGTGAAGAAACAGAGGAGAAGAATACGAGGAGCAAGAAAAAAAAGCAAAATACAAAAACGAGGAGAACACAAGGGGCGAAAATCAGAGGAGGATCAACCGTATGCCACTACGTGGAGTAAGAGAAGTGTGAAAAACCCGAGGCGAAGAAACAGGGGAGAAGAATACGAGGAGCAAGAAAAAAAAAGCAAAATACAAAAACGAGGAGAACACAAGGGGCGAAAATCAGAGGAGGATCAAAAGTGTGGCACTACGTGGAGTAAGAGAAGTGTGAAAAACCCGAGGCGAAGAAACAGGGGAGAAGAATACGAGGAGCAAGAAAAAAAAAGCAAAATACAAAAACGAGGAGAACACAAGGGGCGAAAATCAGAGGAGGATCAAAAGTGTGGCAATAGGTGGAGTAAGAGAAGTGTGAAAAACCCGAGGCGAAGAAACAGGGGAGAAGAATACGAGGAGCAAGAAAAAAAGGCAAAATACAAAAACGAGGAAAACACAAGGGGCGAAAATCAGAGAAGGATCAAAATTGTGGCAATACGTGGAGTAAGAGAAGTGTGAAAAACCCGAGGCGAAGAAACAGGGGAGAAGAATACGAGGAGCAAGAAAAAAAAAGCAAAATACAAAAACGAGGAGAACACAAGGGGCGAAAATCAGAGGAGGATCAACAGTATGCCACTAGGTGGAGTAAGAGAAGTGTGAAAAACCCGAGGCGAAGAAACAGGGGAGAAGAATACGAGGAGCAAGAAAAAAAAAGCAAAATACAAAAACGAGGAGAACACAAGGGGCGAAAATCAGAGGAGGATCAACAGTATGCCACTACGAGGAGCAAGGGAAGTGTGAAAAACCCGAGGCGAAGAAACAGGGGAGAAGAATACGAGGAGCAAGAAAAAAAGCAAAATACAAAAACGAGGAGAACACAAGGGGCGAAAATCAGAGGAGGATCAACAGTATGCCACTACGTGGAGTAAGAGAAGTGTGAAAAACCCGAGGCAAAGAAACAGGGGAGAAGAATACGAGGAGCAAGAAAAAAAAAGCAAAATACAAAAACGAGGAGAACACAAGGGGCGAAAATCAGAGGAGTATCAAAAGTGTGGCACTACGTGGAGTAAGAGAAGTGTGAAAAACCCGAGGCGAAGAAACAGGGGAGAAGAATACGAGGAGCAAGAAAAAAAAAGCAAAATACAAAAACGAGGAGAACACAAGGGGCGAAAATCAGAGGAGGATCAAAAGTGTGGCACTACGTGGAGTAAGAGAAGTGTGAAAAACCCGAGGCGAAGAAACAGAGGAGAAGAATACGAGGAGCAAGAAAAAAAAGCAAAATACAAAAACGAGGAGAACACAAGGGGCGAAAATCAGAGGAGGATCAACCATATGTCACTCCGTGGAGTAAGAGAAGTGTGAAAAACCCGAGGCGAAGAAACAGGGGAGAAGAATAAGAGGAGCAAGAAAAAAAAAGCAAAATACAAAAACGACGAGAACACAAGGGGCGAAAATCAGAGGAGGATCAACAGTATGCCACTACGAGGAGCAAGAGAAGTGTGAAAAATCCGAGGCGAAGAAACAGGGGAGAAGAATACGAGGAGCAAGAAAAAAAAGCAAAATACATAAACGAGGAGAACACAAGGGGCGAAAATCAGAGGAGGATCAACAGTATGCCCCTACGTGGAGTAAGAGAAGTGTGAAAAACCCGAGACGAAGAAACAGGGGAGAAGAATACGAGGAGCAAGAAAAAAAAAAGCAAAATACAAAAACGAGGAGAACACAAGGGGCGAAAATCAGAGGAGGATCAAAAGTGTGGCACTAGGTGGAGTAAGAGAAGTGTGAAAAACCCGAGGCGAAGAAACAGGGGAGAAGAATACGAGGAGCAAGAAAACAGAAGCAAAATACGAAAACGAGGAGAACACAAGGGGCGAAAATCAGAGGAGGATCAACAGTATGCCACTACGAGGAGTAAGAGAAGTGTGAAAAAGCTGATGTGAAGAAACAGGGGAGCAGAATACGAGGAGCAAGAAAAAAAAAGCAAAATACAAAAACGAGGAGAACACAAGGGGCGAAAATCAGAGGAGGATCAACAGTATGCCACTAGGTGGAGTAAGAGAAGTGTGAAAAACCCGAGGCGAAGAAACAGGGGAGAAGAATACGAGGAGCAAGAAAAAAAAAGCAAAATACAAAAACGAGGAGAACACAAGGGGCGAAAATCAGAGGAGGATCAACAGTATGCCACTACGAGGAGCAAGGGAAGTGTGAAAAACCCGAGGCGAAGAAACAGGGGAGAAGAATACGAAGAGCAAGAAAAAAAAGCAAAATACAAAAACGAGGAGAACACAAGGGGCGAAAATCAGAGGAGGATCAACAGTATGCCACTACGTGGAGTAAGAGAAGTGTGAAAAACCCGAGGCAAAGAAACAGGGGAGAAGAATACGAGGAGCAAGAAAAAAAAAGCAAAATACAAAAACGAGGAGAACACAAGGGGCGAAAATCAGAGGAGGATCAAAAGTGTGGCACTACGTGGAGTAAGAGAAGTGTGAAAAACCCGAGGCGAAGAAACAGGGGAGAAGAATACGAGGAGCAAGAAAAAAAAAGCAAAATACAAAAAAGAGGAGAACACAAGGGGCGAAAATCAGAGGAGGATCAAAAGTGTGGCACTAGGTGGAGTAAGAGAAGTGTGAAAAACCCGAGGCGAAGAAACAGGGGAGAAGAATACGAGGAGCAAGAAAAAAAAGCAAAATACAAAAACGAGGAGAACACAAGGGGCGAAAATCAGAGAAGGATCAAAATAGTGGCACTACGTGGAGTAAGAGAAGTGTGAAAAACCCGAGGCGAAGAAACAGGGGAGAAGAATACGAGGAGCAAGAAAAAAAAAGCAAAATACAAAAACGAGGAGAACACAAGGTGCGAAAATCAGAGGAGGATCAAAAGTGCGGCCCTACGTGGAGTAAGAGAAGTGTGAAAAACGCGAGGCAAAGAAACAGGGGAGAAGAATACGAGGAGCAAGAAAAAAAAAGCAAAATACAAAAACGAGGAGAACACAAGGGGCGAAAATCAGAGGAGGATCAACAGTATGCCACTACGAGGAGCAAGAGAAGTGTGAAAAACCCGAGGCGAAGAAACAGAGGAGAAGAATACGCGGAGCAAGAAAAAAAAGCAAAATACAAAAACGAGGAGAACACAAGGGGCGAAAATCAGAGGAGGATCAAAAGTGTGGCACTACGTGGAGTAAGAGAAGTGTGAAAAACCCAAGGCGAAGAAACAGGGGAGAAGAATACAAGGAGCAAGAAAAAAAAAGCAAAATACAAAAACGAGGAGAACACAAGGGGCGAAAATCAGAGGAGGATCAAAAGTGTGGCACTACGAGGAGCAAGAGCAGTGTGAAAAAGCCGAGGCAAAGAAACAGGGGAGAAGAATACGAGGAGCAAGAAAAAAAAAGCAAAATACAAAAACGAGGAGAACACAAGGGGCAAAAATCAGAGGAGGATCAAAAGTGTGGCAGTACGAGGAGCAAGAACAGTGTGAAAAACCTGAGGTGAAGAAACAGGGGAGAAGAATACAAAGAGCAAGAAAGAAAAGCAAAATACAAAAACGAGGAGAACACAAGGGGCAAAAATCAGAGGAGGATCAAAAGTGTGGCACTACAAGGAGCAAGAGAAGTGTGAACAACGCGAGGTGAAGAAACAGGGGAGAAGAATACAAGGAGCACGAAAAAAAAAGCAAAATACAAAAACGAGGAGAACACAAGGGGCGAAAATCAGAGGAGGATCAAAAGTGTGCCACTACGAGGAGCAAGAGCAGTGTGAAAAACCCGAGGCAAAGAAACAGGGGAGAAGAATACGAGGAGCAAGGAAAAAAAAAGCAAAATACAAAAACGAGAAGAACACAAGGGATGAAAATCAGAGCAGGATCAAAGGGGTGGCACTACAAGGAGTAAGAGACGTGTGAAAAACACAAGGCGAAGAAACAGGGGAGAAGAATACAAGGAGCAAGAAAAAAAAAGCAAAATACAAAAACGAGAAGAACACAAGGGGTGAAAATCAGAGGAGGATCAAAAGTGTGGCACTACATGGAGTAAGAGAAGTGTGAAAAACGCAAGGCGAAGAAACAGGGGAGAAGAATACGGGGAGCAAGAAAAAAAAGCAAAATACAAAAACGAGGAGAACACAAGGGGCGAAAATCAGAGGAGGATCAAAAGTGTGGCACTACATGGAGAAAGAGCAGTGTGAAAAACCCGAGGTGAAGAAACACGGGAGAAAAATACGGGGAGCAAGAAAAAAAAAAGCAAAATACAAAAACGAGGAGAACACAAGGGGCGAAAATCAGAGGAGGATCAAAAGTGTGGCACTACATGGAGTAAGAGAAGTGTGAAAAACGCAACGCGAAAAAACAGGGGAGAAGAATACGGAGAGCAAGAACAAAAAAGCAAAATACAAAAACGAGGAGAACACAAGGGGCGAAAATCAGAGGAGGATCAAAAGTGTGGCACTACAAGGAGTAAGAGACGTGTGAAAAACACGAGGCGAAGAAACAGGGGAGAAGAACACGAGGAGCAAGAAAAAAAAAGCAAAATACAAAAACGAGGAGAACACAAGGGGCGAAAATCAGAGGAGGATCAAAAGTGTGGCACTACGTGGAGTAAGAGAAGTGTGAAAAACCCAAGGCGAAGAAACAGGGGAGAAGAATACAAGGAGCAAGAAAAAAAAAGCAAAATACAAAAACGAGGAGAACACAAGGGGCGAAAATCAGAGGAGGATCAAAAGTGTGGCACTACGAGGAGCAAGAGCAGTGTGAAAAAGCCGAGGCAAAGAAACAGGGGAGAAGAATACGAGGAGCAAGAAAAAAAAAGCAAAATACAAAAACGAGGAGAACACAAGGGGCAAAAATCAGAGGAGGATCAAAAGTGTGGCAGTACGAGGAGCAAGAACAGTGTGAAAAACCTGAGGTGAAGAAACAGGGGAGAAGAATACAAAGAGCAAGAAAGAAAAGCAAAATACAAAAACGAGGAGAACACAAGGGGCAAAAATCAGAGGAGGATCAAAAGTGTGGCACTACAAGGAGCAAGAGAAGTGTGAACAACGCGAGGTGAAGAAACAGGGGAGAAGAATACAAGGAGCAAGAAAAAAAAAGCAAAATACAAAAACGAGGAGAACACAAGGGGCGAAAATCAGAGGAGGATCAAAAGTGTGCCACTACGAGGAGCAAGAGCAGTGTGAAAAACCCGAGGCAAAGAAACAGGGGAGAAGAATACGAGGAGCAAGGAAAAAAAAAGCAAAATACAAAAACGAGAAGAACACAAGGGATGAAAATCAGAGCAGGATCAAAGGGGTGGCACTACAAGGAGTAAGAGACGTGTGAAAAACACAAGGCGAAGAAACAGGGGAGAAGAATACAAGGAGCAAGAAAAAAAAAGCAAAATACAAAAACGAGAAGAACACAAGGGGTGAAAATCAGAGGAGGATCAAAAGTGTGGCACTACATGGAGTAAGAGAAGTGTGAAAAACGCAAGGCGAAGAAACAGGGGAGAAGAATACGGGGAGCAAGAAAAAAAAGCAAAATACAAAAACGAGGAGAACACAAGGGGCGAAAATCAGAGGAGGATCAAAAGTGTGGCACTACATGGAGTAAGAGAA
Organism: Cervus elaphus; assembly: GCF_910594005.1. Taxonomy (NCBI): domain Eukaryota; kingdom Metazoa; phylum Chordata; class Mammalia; order Artiodactyla; family Cervidae; genus Cervus; species Cervus elaphus. The sequence goes on along the minus strand of NC_057848.1, from coordinate 14,507,360 downwards.
CTGTGAAAAACCCAAGGCAAAGAAACAGGGGAGAAGACTACGGGGAGCAAGAAAAAAAAACCAAAATACAAAAACGAGGAGAACACAAGGGGCGAAAATCAGAGGAGGATAAAAAGTGTGGCACTACATGGAGTAAGAGAAGTGTGAAAAACCCAAGGCGAAGAAACAGGGGAGAAGAATACGAGGAGCAAGAAAAAAAAAGCAAAATACAAAAACGAGGAGAACACAAGGGGCAAAAATCAGAGGAGGATCAAAAGTGCGCCACTATGAGGAGTAAGAGCATCGTGAAAAAGCTGAGGCTAAGAAACACGGGAGAAGAATACGAGGAGCAAGAAAAAAAAGCAAAATACAAAAACGAGGAGAACACAAGGGGCAAAAATCAGAGGAGGATCAAAAGTGTGCCACTGCGAGGAGTAAGAGCAGTGTGAAAAACCCGAGGCGAAGAAACACGGGAGAAGAATATGAGGAGCAAGAAAAAAAAAGCAAAATACAAAAATGAGGAGAACACAAGGGGCAAAAATCAGAGGAGGATCAAAAGTGTGCCACTACGTGGAGTAAAAGCAGTGTGAAAAACCCGAGGTGAAGAAACAGGGGAGAAGAATACGGGGAGCAAGAAAAAAAAAGCAAAATACAAAAACGAGGAGAACACAAGGGGTGAAAATCAGAGGAGGATCAAAAGTGTGGCACTACGTGGAGTAAGAGAAGTGTGAAAAACCCGAGGCGAAGAAACAGGGGAGAAGAATACGAGGAGCAAGAAAAAAAAGCAAAATACAAAAACGAGGAGAACACAAGGGGCGAAAATCAGAGGAGGATCAACAGTATGCCACTACGAGGAGCAAGAGAAGTGTGAAAAACACGAGGTGAAGAAACAGAGGAGAAGAATACGAGGAGCAAGAAAAAAAAGCAAAATACAAAAACGAGGAGAACACAAGGGGCGAAAATCAGAGGAGGATCAACCGTATGCCACTACGTGGAGTAAGAGAAGTGTGAAAAACCCGAGGCGAAGAAACAGGGGAGAAGAATACGAGGAGCAAGAAAAAAAAAGCAAAATACAAAAACGAGGAGAACACAAGGGGCGAAAATCAGAGGAGGATCAAAAGTGTGGCACTACGTGGAGTAAGAGAAGTGTGAAAAACCCGAGGCGAAGAAACAGGGGAGAAGAATACGAGGAGCAAGAAAAAAAAAGCAAAATACAAAAACGAGGAGAACACAAGGGGCGAAAATCAGAGGAGGATCAAAAGTGTGGCACTAGGTGGAGTAAGAGAAGTGTGAAAAACCCGAGGCGAAGAAACAGGGGAGAAGAATACGAGGAGCAAGAAAAAAAGGCAAAATACAAAAACGAGGAAAACACAAGGGGCGAAAATCAGAGAAGGATCAAAATTGTGGCACTACGTGGAGTAAGAGAAGTGTGAAAAACCCGAGGCGAAGAAACAGGGGAGAAGAATACGAGGAGCAAGAAAAAAAAAGCAAAATACAAAAACGAGGAGAACACAAGGGGCGAAAATCAGAGGAGGATCAACAGTATGCCACTAGGTGGAGTAAGAGAAGTGTGAAAAACCCGAGGCGAAGAAACAGGGGAGAAGAATACGAGGAGCAAGAAAAAAAAAGCAAAATACAAAAACGAGGAGAACACAAGGGGCGAAAATCAGAGGAGGATCAACAGTATGCCACTACGAGGAGCAAGGGAAGTGTGAAAAACCCGAGGCGAAGAAACAGGGGAGAAGAATACGAGGAGCAAGAAAAAAAAGCAAAATACAAAAACGAGGAGAACACAAGGGGCGAAAATCAGAGTAGGATCAACAGTATGCCACTACGTGGAGTAAGAGAAGTGTGAAAAACCCGAGGCAAAGAAACAGGGGAGAAGAATACGAGGAGCAAGAAAAAAAAAGCAAAATACAAAAACGAGGAGAACACAAGGGGCGAAAATCAGAGGAGGATCAAAAGTGTGGCACTACGTGGAGTAAGAGAAGTGTGAAAAACCCGAGGCGAAGAAACAGGGGAGAAGAATACGAGGAGCAAGAAAAAAAAAGCAAAATACAAAAACGAGGAGAACACAAGGGGCGAAAATCAGAGGAGGATCAACAGTATGCCACTACGAGGAGCAAGAGAAGTGTGAAAAACCCGAGGCGAAGAAACAGGGGAGAAGAATACGAGGAGCAAGAAAAAAAAAGCAAAATACAAAAACGAGGAGAACACAAGGGGCGAAAATCAGAGTAGGATCAACAGTATGCCACTACGAGGAGTAAGAGAAGTGTGAAAAAGCTGATGTGAAGAAACAGGGGAGAAGAATACGAGGAGCAAGAAAAAAAAAGCAAAATACAAAAACGAGGAGAACACAAGGGGCGAAAATCAGAGGAGGATCAACAGTATGCCACTAGGTGGAGTAAGAGAAGTGTGAAAAACCCGAGGTGAAGAAACAGGGGAGAAGAATACGAGGAGCAAGAAAAAAAAAGCAAAATACAAAAACGAGGAGAACACAAGGGGCGAAAATCAGAGGAGGATCAACAGTATGCCACTACGAGGAGCAAGGGAAGTGTGAAAAACCCGAGGCGAAGAAACAGGGGAGAAGAATACGAAGAGCAAGAAAAAAAAGCAAAATACAAAAACGAGGAGAACACAAGGGGCGAAAATCAGAGGAGGATCAACAGTATGCCACTACGTGGAGTAAGAGAAGTGTGAAAAACCCGAGGCAAAGAAACAGGGGAGAAGAATACGAGGAGCAAGAAAAAAAAAGCAAAATACAAAAACGAGGAGAACACAAGGGGCGAAAATCAGAGGAGGATCAAAAGTGTGGCACTACGTGGAGTAAGAGAAGTGTGAAAAACCCGAGGCGAAGAAACAGGGGAGAAGAATACGAGGAGCAAGAAAAAAAAAGCAAAATACAAAAAAGAGGAGAACACAAGGGGCGAAAATCAGAGGAGGATCAAAAGTGTGGCACTAGGTGGAGTAAGAGAAGTGTGAAAAACCCGAGGCGAAGAAACAGGGGAGAAGAATACGAGGAGCAAGAAAAAAAAGCAAAATACAAAAACGAGGAGAACACAAGGGGCGAAAATCAGAGAAGGATCAAAATTGTGGCACTACGTGGAGTAAGAGAAGTGTGAAAAACCCGAGGCGAAGAAACAGGGAAGAAGAATACGAGGAGCAAGAAAAAAAAAGCAAAATACAAAAACGAGGAGAACACAAGGTGCGAAAATCAGAGGAGGATCAAAAGTGCGGCCCTACGTGGAGTAAGAGAAGTGTGAAAAACGCGAGGCAAAGAAACAGGGGAGAAGAATACGAGGAGCAAGAAAAAAAAAGCAAAATACAAAAACGAGGAGAACACAAGGGGCGAAAATCAGAGGAGGATCAACAGTATGCCACTACGAGGAGCAAGAGAAGTGTGAAAAACCCGAGGCGAAGAAACAGAGGAGAAGAATACGCGGAGCAAGAAAAAAAAGCAAAATACAAAAACGAGGAGAACACAAGGGGCGAAAATCAGAGGAGGATCAAAAGTGTGGCACTACGTGGAGTAAGAGAAGTGTGAAAAACCCAAGGCGAAGAAACAGGGGAGAAGAATACAAGGAGCAAGAAAAAAAAAGCAAAATACAAAAACGAGGAGAACACAAGGGGCGAAAATCAGAGGAGGACCAACAGTATGCCATTACGAGGAGCAAGAGAAGTGTGAAAAACCCGAGGCGAAGAAACAGAGGAGAAGAATACGAGGGGCAAGAAAAAAAAGCAAAATACAAAAACGAGGAGAACACAAGGGGCGAAAATCAGAGGAGGATCAACCGTATGCCACTACGTGGAGTAAGAGAAGTGTGAAAAACCCGAGGCGAAGAAACAGGGGAGAAGAATAAGAGGAGCAAGAAAAAAAAAGCAAAATACAAAAACGAGGAGAACACAAGGGGCGAAAATCAGAGGAGGATCAACAGTATGCCACTACGAGGAGCAAGAGAAGTGTGAAAAACCCGAGGCGAAGAAACAGGGGAGAAGAATACGAGGAGCAAGAAAAAAAAGCAAAATACAAAAACGAGGAGAACACAAGGGGCGAAAATCAGAGGAGGATCAACCGTATGCCACTACGTGCAGTAAGAGAAGTGTGAAAAACCCGAGGCGAAGAAACAGGGGAGAAGAATACGAGGAGCAAGAAAAAAAAAGCAAAATACAAAAACGAGGAGAACACAAGGGGCGAAAATCAGAGGAGGATCAAAAGTGTGGCACTACGTGCAGTAAGAGAAGTGTGAAAAACCCGAGGTGAAGAAACAGGGGAGAAGAATACGAGGAGCAAGAAAAAAAAAGCAAAATACAAAAACGAGGAGAACACAAGGGGCGAAAATCAGAGGAGGATCAAAAGTGTGGCACTACGTGGAGTAAGAGAAGTGTGAAAAACCCGAGGTGAAGAAACAGGGGAGAAGAATACGAGGAGCAAGAAAAAAAAAAGCAAAATACAAAAACGAGGAGAACACAAGGGGCGAAAATCAGAGGAGGATCAACAGTATGCCACTACGAGGAGTAAGAGAAGTGTGAAAAAGCTGATGTGAAGAAACAGGGGAGAAGAATACGAGGAGCAAGAAAAAAAAAGCAAAATACAAAAACGAGGAGAACACAAGGAGCGAAAATCAGAGGAGGATCAACCGTATGCCACTACGTGGAGCAAGAGAAGTGTGAAAAACCCGAGGCGAAGAAACACAGGAGAAGAATACGCGGAGCAAGAAAAAAAAGCAAAATACAAAAACGAGGAGAACACAAGGGGCGAAAATCAGAGGAGGATCAACCGTATGCCACTACGTGAAGTAAGAGAAGTGTGAAAAACCCGAGGCGAAGAAACAGGGGAGAAGAATAAGAGGAGCAAGAAAAAAAAAGCAAAATACAAAAACGAGGAGAACACAAGGGGCGAAAATCAGAGGAGGATCAACAGTATGCCACTACGAGGAGCAAGAGAAGTGTGAAAAACCCGAGGCGAAGAAACAGAGGAGAAGAATACGCGGAGCAAGAAAAAAAAGCAAAATACAAAAACGAGGAGAACACAAGGGGCGAAAATCAGAGGAGGATCAAAAGTGTGGCACTACGTGGAGTAAGAGAAGTGTGAAAAACCCGAGGCGAAGAAACAGGGGAGAAGAATACGACGAGCAAGAAAAAAAAAAGCAAAATACAAAAACGAGGAGAACACAAGGGGCGAAAATCAGAGGAGGATCAACAGTATGCCACTACGTGGAGTAAGAGAAGTGTGAAAAACCCGAGGCGAAGAAACAGGGGAGAAGAATACGAGGAGCAAGAAAAAAAAAGCAAAATACAAAAACGAGGAGAACACAAGGGGCGAAAATCAGAGGAGGATCAAAAGTGTGGCACTACGTGGAGTAAGAGAAGTGTGAAAAACCCGAGGCGAAGAAACAGGGGAGAAGAATACGAGGAGCAAGAAAAAAAAAGCAAAATACAAAAACGAGGAGAACACAAGGGGCGAAAATCAGAGGAGGATCAAAAGTGTGGCACTAGGTGGAGTAAGAGAAGTGTGAAAAACCCGAGGCGAAGAAACAGGGGAGAAGAATACGAGGAGCAAGAAAAAAAGGCAAAATACAAAAACGAGGAAAACACAAGGGGCGAAAATCAGAGGAGGATCAAAATTGTGGCACTACGTGGAGTAAGAGAAGTGTGAAAAACCCGAGGCGAAGAAACAGGGGAGAAGAATACGAGGAGCAAGAAAAAAAAAGCAAAATACAAAAACGAGGAGAACACAAGGGGCGAAAATCAGAGGAGGATCAACAGTATGCCACTAGGTGGAGTAAGAGAAGTGTGAAAAACCCGAGGCGAAGAAACAGGGGAGAAGAATACGAGGAGCAAGAAAAAAAAAGCAAAATACAAAAACGAGGAGAACACAAGGGGCGAAAATCAGAGGAGGATCAACAGTATGCCACTACGAGGAGCAAGGGAAGTGTGAAAAACCCGAGGCGAAGAAACAGGGGAGAAGAATACGAGGAGCAAGAAAAAAAAGCAAAATACAAAAACGAGGAGAACACAAGGGGCGAAAATCAGAGGAGGATCAACAGTATGCCACTACGTGGAGTAAGAGAAGTGTGAAAAACCCGAGGCGAAGAAACAGGGGAGAAGAATACGAGGAGCAAGAAAAAAAAAGCAAAATACAAAAACGAGGAGAACACAAGGGGCGAAAATCAGAGGAGGATCAACAGTATGCCACTACGTGGAGTAAGAGAAGTGTGAAAAACCCGAGGCAAAGAAACAGGGGAGAAGAATACGAGGAGCAAGAAAAAAAAAGCAAAATACAAAAACGAGGAGAACACAAGGGGCGAAAATCAGAGGAGGATCAAAAGTGTGGCACTACGTGGAGTAAGAGAAGTGTGAAAAACCCGAGGCGAAGAAACAGAGGAGAAGAATACGAGGAGCAAGAAAAAAAAGCAAAATACAAAAACGAGGAGAACACAAGGGGCGAAAATCAGAGGAGGATCAAAAGTGTGGCACTACGTGGAGTAAGAGAAGTGTGAAAAACCCGAGGCGAAGAAACAGAGGAGAAGAATACGAGGAGCAAGAAAAAAAAAGCAAAATACAAAAACGACGAGAACACAAGGGGCGAAAATCAGAGGAGGATCAACAGTATGCCACTACGAGGAGCAAGAGAAGTGTGAAAAATCCGAGGCGAAGAAACAGGGGAGAAGAATACGAGGAGCAAGAAAAAAAAGCAAAATACATAAACGAGGAGAACACAAGGGGCGAAAATCAGAGGAGGATCAACAGTATGCCACTACGTGGAGTAAGAGAAGTGTGAAAAACCCGAGACGAAGAAACAGGGGAGAAGAATACGAGGAGCAAGAAAAAAAAAAGCAAAATACAAAAACGAGGAGAACACAAGGGGCGAAAATCAGAGGAGGATCAAAAGTGTGGCACTAGGTGGAGTAAGAGAAGTGTGAAAAACCCGAGGCGAAGAAACAGGGGAGAAGAATACGAGGAGCAAGAAAAAAGAAGCAAAATACAAAAACGAGGAGAACACAAGGGGCGAAAATCAGAGGAGGATCAACAGTATGCCACTACGAGGAGCAAGAGAAGTGTGAAAAACCCGAGGCGAAGAAACAGGGGAGAAGAATACGAGGAGCAAGAAAAAAAAAGCAAAATACAAAAACGAGGAGAACACAAGGGGCGAAAATCAGAGTAGGATCAACAGTATGCCACTACGAGGAGTAAGAGAAGTGTGAAAAAGCTGATGTGAAGAAACAGGGGAGAAGAATACGAGGAGCAAGAAAAAAAAAGCAAAATACAAAAACGAGGAGAACACAAGGGGCGAAAATCAGAGGAGGATCAACAGTATGCCACTAGGTGGAGTAAGAGAAGTGTGAAAAACCCGAGTGGAAGAAACAGGGGAGAAGAATACGAGGAGCAAGAAAAAAAAAGCAAAATACAAAAACGAGGAGAACACAAGGGGCGAAAATCAGAGGAGGATCAACAGTATGCCACTACGAGGAGCAAGGGAAGTGTGAAAAACCCGAGGCGAAGAAACAGGGGAGAAGAATACGAAGAGCAAGAAAAAAAAGCAAAATACAAAAACGAGGAGAACACAAGGGGCGAAAATCAGAGGAGGATCAACAGTATGCCACTACGTGGAGTAAGAGAAGTGTGAAAAACCCGAGGCAAAGAAACAGGGGAGAAGAATACGAGGAGCAAGAAAAAAAAAGCAAAATACAAAAACGAGGAGAACACAAGGGGCGAAAATCAGAGGAGGATCAAATGTGTGGCACTACATGGAGTAAGAGAAGTGTGAAAAACCCGAGGCGAAGAAACAGGGGAGAAGAATACGAGGAGCAAGAAAAAAAAAGCAAAATACAAAAAAGAGGAGAACACAAGGGGCGAAAATCAGAGGAGGATCAAAAGTGTGGCACTAGGTGGAGTAAGAGAAGTGTGAAAAACCCGAGGCGAAGAAACAGGGGAGAAGAATACGAGGAGCAAGAAAAAAAAGCAAAATACAAAAACGAGGAGAACACAAGGGGCGAAAATCAGAGAAGGATCAAAATTGTGGCACTACGTGGAGTAAGAGAAGTGTGAAAAACCCGAGGCGAAGAAACAGGGGAGAAGAATACGAGGAGCAAGAAAAAAAAAGCAAAATACAAAAACGAGGAGAACACAAGGTGCGAAAATCAGAGGAGGATCAAAAGTGCGGCCCTACGTGGAGTAAGAGAAGTGTGAAAAACCCGAGGCAAAGAAACAGGGGAGAAGAATACGAGGAGCAAGAAAAAAAAAGCAAAATACAAAAACGAGGAGAACACAAGGGGCGAAAATCAGAGGAGGATCAAAAGTGTGGCACTACGTGGAGTAAGAGAAGTGTGAAAAACCCGAGGCGAAGAAACAGAGGAGAAGAATACGAGGAGCAAGAAAAAAAAGCAAAATACAAAAACGAGGAGAACACAAGGGGCGAAAATCAGAGGAGGATCAAAAGTGTGGCACTACGTGGAGTAAGAGAAGTGTGAAAAACCCGAGGCGAAGAAACAGAGGAGAAGAATACGAGGAGCAAGAAAAAAAAAGCAAAATACAAAAACGACGAGAACACAAGGGGCGAAAATCAGAGGAGGATCAACAGTATGCCACTACGAGGAGCAAGAGAAGTGTGAAAAATCCGAGGCGAAGAAACAGGGGAGAAGAATACGAGGAGCAAGAAAAAAAAGCAAAATACATAAACGAGGAGATCACAAGGGGCGAAAATCAGAGGAGGATCAACAGTATGCCACTACGTGGAGTAAGAGAAGTGTGAAAAACCCGAGACGAAGAAACAGGGGAGAAGAATACGAGGAGCAAGAAAAAAAAAAGCAAAATACAAAAACGAGGAGAACACAAGGGGCGAAAATCAGAGGAGGATCAAAAGTGTGGCACTAGGTGGAGTAAGAGAAGTGTGAAAAACCCGAGGCGAAGAAACAGGGGAGAAGAATACGAGGAGCAAGAAAAAAGAAGCAAAATACAAAAACGAGGAGAACACAAGGGGCGAAAATCAGAGGAGGATCAACAGTATGCCACTACGAGGAGCAAGAGAAGTGTGAAAAACCCGAGGCGAAGAAACAGGGGAGAAGAATACGAGGAGCAAGAAAAAAAAAGCAAAATACAAAAACGAGGAGAACACAAGGGGCGAAAATCAGAGTAGGATCAACAGTATGCCACTACGAGGAGTAAGAGAAGTGTGAAAAAGCTGATGTGAAGAAACAGGGGAGAAGAATACGAGGAGCAAGAAAAAAAAAGCAAAATACAAAAACGAGGAGAACACAAGGGGCGAAAATCAGAGGAGGATCAACAGTATGCCACTAGGTGGAGTAAGAGAAGTGTGAAAAACCCGAGTGGAAGAAACAGGGGAGAAGAATACGAGGAGCAAGAAAAAAAAAGCAAAATACAAAAACGAGGAGAACACAAGGGGCGAAAATCAGAGGAGGATCAACAGTATGCCACTACGAGGAGCAAGGGAAGTGTGAAAAACCCGAGGCGAAGAAACAGGGGAGAAGAATACGAAGAGCAAGAAAAAAAAGCAAAATACAAAAACGAGGAGAACACAAGGGGCGAAAATCAGAGGAGGATCAACAGTATGCCACTACGTGGAGTAAGAGAAGTGTGAAAAACCCGAGGCAAAGAAACAGGGGAGAAGAATACGAGGAGCAAGAAAAAAAAAGCAAAATACAAAAACGAGGAGAACACAAGGGGCGAAAATCAGAGGAGGATCAAATGTGTGGCACTACATGGAGTAAGAGAAGTGTGAAAAACCCGAGGCGAAGAAACAGGGGAGAAGAATACGAGGAGCAAGAAAAAAAAAGCAAAATACAAAAAAGAGGAGAACACAAGGGGCGAAAATCAGAGGAGGATCAAAAGTGTGGCACTAGGTGGAGTAAGAGAAGTGTGAAAAACCCGAGGCGAAGAAACAGGGGAGAAGAATACGAGGAGCAAGAAAAAAAAGCAAAATACAAAAAACGAGGAGAACACAAGGGGCGAAAATCAGAGAAGGATCAAAATTGTGGCACTACGTGGAGTAAGAGAAGTGTGAAAAACCCGAGGCGAAGAAACAGGGGAGAAGAATACGAGGAGCAAGAAAAAAAAAGCAAAATACAAAAACGAGGAGAACACAAGGTGCGAAAATCAGAGGAGGATCAAAAGTGCGGCCCTACGTGGAGTAAGAGAAGTGTGAAAAACGCGAGGCAAAGAAACAGGGGAGAAGAATACGAGGAGCAAGAAAAAAAAAGCAAAATACAAAAACGAGGAGAACACAAGGGGCGAAAATCAGAGGAGGATCAACAGTATGCCACTACGAGGAGCAAGAGAAGTGTGAAAAACCCGAGGTGAAGAAACAGAGGAGAAGAATACGCGGAGCAAGAAAAAAAAGCAAAATACAAAAACGAGGAGAACACAAGGGGCGAAAATCAGAGGAGGATCAAAAGTGTGGCACTACGTGGAGTAAGAGAAGTGTGAAAAACCCAAGGCGAAGAAACAGGGGAGAAGAATACAAGGAGCAAGAAAAAAAAAGCAAAATACAAAAACGAGGAGAACACAAGGGGCGAAAATCAGAGGAGGATCAACAGTATGCCATTACGAGGAGCAAGAGAAGTGTGAAAAACCCGAGGCGAAGAAACAGAGGAGAAGAATACGAGGAGCAAGAAAAAAAAGCAAAATACAAAAACGAGGAGAACACAAGGGGCGAAAATCAGAGGAGGATCAACCGTATGCCACTACGTGGAGTAAGAGAAGTGTGAAAAACCCGAGGCGAAGAAACAGGGGAGAAGAATACGAGGAGCAAGAAAAAAAAAGCAAAATACAAAAACGAGGAGAACACAAGGGGCGAAAATCAGAGGAGGATCAACAGTATGCCACTACGAGGAGCAAGAGAAGTGGGAAAAACCCGAGGCGAAGAAACAGGGGAGAAGAATACGAGGAGCAAGAAAAAAAAGCAAAATACAAAAACGAGGAGAACACAAGGGGCGAAAATCAGAGGAGGATCAACCGTATGCCACTACGTGCAGTAAGAGAAGTGTGAAAAACCCGAGGCGAAGAAACAGGGGAGAAGAATACGAGGAGCAAGAAAAAAAAAGCAAAATACAAAAACGAGGAGAACACAAGGGGCGAAAATCAGAGGAGGATCAAAAGTGTGGCACTACGTGCAGTAAGAGAAGTGTGAAAAACCCGAGGTGAAGAAACAGGGGAGAAGAATACGAGGAGCAAGAAAAAAAAAGCAAAATACAAAAACGAGGAGAACACAAGGGGCGAAAATCAGAGGAGGATCAAAAGTGTGGCACTACGTGGAGTAAGAGAAGTGTGAAAAACCCGAGGTGAAGAAACAGGGGAGAAGAATACGAGGAGCAAGAAAAAAAAAAGCAAAATACAAAAACGAGGAGAACACAAGGGGCGAAAATCAGAGGAGGATCAACAGTATGCCACTACGAGGAGTAAGAGAAGTGTGAAAAAGCTGATGTGAAGAAACAGGGGAGAAGAATACGAGGAGCAAGAAAAAAAAAGCAAAATACAAAAACGAGGAGAACACAAGGAGCGAAAATCAGAGGAGGATCAACCGTATGCCACTACGTGGAGCAAGAGAAGTGTGAAAAACCCGAGGCGAAGAAACACAGGAGAAGAATACGCGGAGCAAGAAAAAAAAGCAAAATACAAAAACGAGGAGAACACAAGGGGCGAAAATCAGAGGAGGATCAACCGTATGCCACTACGTGAAGTAAGAGAAGTGTGAAAAACCCGAGGCAAAGAAACAGGGGAGAAGAATAAGAGGAGCAAGAAAAAAAAAGCAAAATACAAAAACGAGGAGAACACAAGGGGCGAAAATCAGAGGAGGATCAACAGTATGCCACTACGAGGAGCAAGAGAAGTGTGAAAAACCCGAGGCGAAGAAACAGAGGAGAAGAATACGCGGAGCAAGAAAAAAAAGCAAAATACAAAAACGAGGAGAACACAAGGGGCGAAAATCAGAGGAGGATCAAAAGTGTGCCACTACGTGAAGTAAGAGAAGTGTGAAAAACCCGAGGCGAAGAAACAGGGGAGAAGAATACGAGGAGCAAGAAAAAAAAAAGCAAAATACAAAAACGAGGAGAACACAAGGGCCGAAAATCAGAGGAGGATCAAAAGTGTGGCACTACGTGGAGTAAGAGAAGTGTGAAAAACCCGAGGCGAAGAAACAGGGGAGAAGAATACAAGGAGCACGAAAAAAAAAGCAAAATACAAAAACGAGGAGAACACAAGGGGCGAAAATCAGAGGAGGATCAAAGGTGTGGCACTACGTGGAGTAAGAGAAGTGTGAAAAACCCAAGGCGAAGAAACAGGGGAGAAGAATACAAGGAGCAAGAAAAAAAAAGCAAAATACAAAAACGAGGAGAACACAAGGGGCGAAAATCAGAGGAGGATCAACAGTATGCCACTACGAGGAGCAAGAGAAGTGTGAAAAACCCGAGGCGAAGAAACAGAGGAGAAGAATACGAGGAGCAAGAAGAAAAAGCAAAATACAAAAACGAGGAGAACACAAGGGGCGAAAATCAGAGGAGGATCAAAAGTGTGGCACTAGGTGGAGTAAGAGAAGTGTGAAAAACGCGAGGCGAAGAAACAGGGGAGAAGAATACGAGGAGCAAGAAAAAAAAAGCAAAATACAAAAACGAGGAGAACACAAGGGGCGAAAATCAGAGGAGGATCAACAGTATGCCACTACGAGGAGCAAGAGAAGTGGGAAACACACGAGGCGAAGAAACAGGGGAGAAGAATACGAGGAGCAAGAAAAAAAAAGCAAAATACAAAAACGAGGAGAACACAAGGGGCGAAAATCAGAGGAGGATCAACAGTATGCCACTAGGTGGAGTAAGAGAAGTGTGAAAAACGCGAGGAGAAGTAACAGGGGAGAAGAATACGAGGAGCAAGAAAAAAAAAGCAAAATACAAAAACGAGGAGAACACAAGGGGCGAAAATCAGAGAAGGATCAACAGTATGCCACTACGAGGAGTAAGAGAAGTGTGAAAAAGCTGATGTGAAGAAACAGGGGAGAAGAATACGAGGACCAAGAAAAAAAAAGCAAAATACAAAAACGAGGAGAACACAAGGGGCGAAAATCAGAGGAGGATCAACAGTATGCTACTACGAGGAGCAAGAGAAGAATGAAAAACCCGAGGTGAAGAAACAGAGGAGAAGAATACGAGGAGCAAGAAAAAAAAGCAAAATACAAAAACGAGGAGAACACAAGGGGCGAAAATCTGAGGAGGATCAACCGTATGCCACTACGTGGAGTAAGAGAAGTGTGAAAAACCCGAGGCGAAGACGCAGGGGAGAAGAATAAGAGGAGCAAGAAAAAAAAAGCAAAATACAAAAACGAGGAGAACACAAGGGGCGAAAATCAGAGGAGGATCAAAATTGTGGCACTACGTGGAGTAAGAGAAGTGTGAAAAACCCGAGGCGAAGAAACAGGGGAGAAGAATACGAGGAGCAAGAAAAAAAAGCAAAATACAAAAACGAGGAGAACACAAGGGGCGAAAATCAGAGGAGGATCAAAAGTGTGGCATTACGTGGAGTAAGAGAAGTGTGAAAAACCCGAGGCGAAGAAACAGGGGAGAAGAATACGAGGAGCAAGAAAAAGAAAGCAAAATACAAAAAGGAGGAGAACACAAGGGGCGAAAATCAGAGGAGGATCAACAGTATGCCACTACGAGGAGTAAGAGAAGTGTGAAAAAGCTGATGTGAAGAAACAGGGGAGAAGAATACGAGGAGCAAGAAAAAAAAAAGCAAAATACAAAAACGAGGAGAACACAAGTGGCGACAATCAGAGGAGGATCAACAGTATGCCACTACGAGGAGCAAGAGAAGTGTGAAAAACCCGAGGCGAAGAAACAGGGGAGAAGAATACGAGGAGCAAGAAAAAAAAGCAAAATACAAAAACGAGGAGAACACAAGGGGCGAAAATCAGAGGCGGATCAAAAGTGTGGCACTACGTGGAGTAAGAGAAGTGTGAAAAACCCGAGCCAAAGAAACAGGGGAGAAGAATACGAGGAGCAAGAAAAAAAAAGCAAAATACAAAAACGAGGAGAACACAAGGGGCGAAAATCAGAGGAGGATCAACAGTATGCCACTAGGTGGAGTAAGAGAAGTGTGAAAAACCCGAGGCGAAGAAACAGGGGAGAAGAATACGAGGAGCAAGAAAAAAAAAGCAAAATACAAAAACGAGGAGAACACAAGGGGCGAAAATCAGAGGAGGATCCAAAGTGTGGCACTACGTGGAGTAAGAGAAGTGTGAAAAACCCGAGGCGAAGAAGCAGGGGAGAAGAATAAGAGGAGCAAGAAAAAAAAAGCAAAATACAAAAACGAGGAGAACACAAGGGGCGAAAATCAGAGGAGGATCAAAATTGTGGCACTACGTGGAGTAAGAGAAGTGTGAAAAACACGAGGCGAAGAAACAGGGGAGAAGAATACGAGGAGCAAGAAAAAAAAGCAAAATACAAAAACGAGGAGAACACAAGGGGCGAAAATCAGAGGAGGATCAAAAGTGTGGCACTACGTGGAGTAAGAGAAGTGTGAAAAACCCGAGGCGAAGAAACAGGGGAGAAGAATACGAGGAGCAAGAAAAAAAAGCAAAATACAAAAACGAGGAGAACACAAGGGGCGAAAATCAGAAGAGGATCAAAAGGGTGGCACTACGTGGAGTAAGAGAAGTGTGAAAAACCCGAGGCGAAGAAACAGGGGAGAAGAATACGAGGAGCAAGAAAAAAAAAGCAAAATACAAAAACGAGGAGAACACAAGGGGCGAAAATCAGAGGAGGATCAAAAGTGTGGCACTACGTGGAGTAAGAGAAGTGTGAAAAACCCGAGGCGAAGAAACAGGGGAGAAGAATACGAGGAGCAAGAAAAAAAAAGCAAAATACAAAAACGAGGAGAACACAAGGGGCGAAAATCAGAGGAGGATCCAAAGTGTGGCACTACGTGGAGTAAGAGAAGTGTGAAAAACCCGAGGCGAAGAAACAGGGGAGAAGAATAAGAGGAGCATGAAAAAAAAAGCAAAATACAAAAACGAGGAGAACACAAGGGGCGAAAATCAGAGGAGGATCAAAAGTGTGGCACTACGAGTAGTAAGAGAAGTGTGAAAAAGCTGATGTGAAGAAACAGGGGAGAAGAATACGAGGAGCAAGAAAAAAAAAGCAAAATACAAAAACGAGGAGAACACAAGTGGCGAAAATCAGAGGAGGATCAACAGTATGCCACTACGAGGAGCAAGAGAAGTGTGAAAAACCCGAGGCGAAGAAACAGGGGAGAAGAATACGAGGAGCAAGAAAAAAAAAGCAAAATACAAAAACGAGGAGAACACAAGGGGCGAAAATCAGAGTAGGATCAACAGTATGCCACTACGAGGAGTAAGAGAAGTGTGAAAAAGCTGATGTGAAGAAACAGGGGAGAAGAATACGAGGAGCAAGGAAAAAAAAGCAAAATACAAAAACGAGGGGAACACAAGGGGCGAAAATCAGAGGAGGATCAACAGTATGCCACTACGAGGAGCAAGAGAAGTGTGAAAAACCCGAGGCGAAGAAACAGGGGAGAAGAATACGAGGAGCAAGAAAAAAAAGCAAAATACAAAAACGAGGAGAACACAAGGGGCGAAAATCAGAGGAGGATCAAAAGTGTGGCACTACGTGGAGTAAGAGACGTGTGAAAAACCGAGCCAAAGAAACAGGGGAGAAGAATACGAGGAGCAAGAAAAAAAAAGCAAAATACAAAAACGAGGAGAACACAAGGGGCGAAAATCAGAGGAGGATCAAAAGTGTGGCACTACGTGGAGTAAGAGAAGTGTGAAAAACCCGAGGCGAAGAAACAGGGGAGAAGAATACGAAGAGCAAGAAAAAAAAAGCAAAATACAAAAACGAGGAGAACACAAGGGGCGAAAATCAGAGGAGGATCCAAAGTGTGGCACTACGTGGAGTAAGAGATGTGAAAAACCCGAGGCGAAGAAACAGGGGAGAAGAATACGAGGAGCAAGAAAAAAAAAGCAAAATACAAAAACGAGGAGAACACAAGGGGCGAAAATCAGAGGAGGATCAACAGTATGCCACTACGAGGAGTAAGAGAAGTGTGAAAAAGCTGATGTGAAGAAACAGGGGAGAAGAATACGAGGAGCAAGAAAAAAAAAGCAAAATACAAAAACGAGGAGAACACAAGTGGCGAAAATCAGAGGAGGATCAACAGTATGCCACTACGAGGAGCAAGAGAAGTGTGAAAAACACGAGGTGAAGAAACAGAGGAGAAGAATACGAGGAGCAAGAAAAAAAAGCAAAATACAAAAACGAGGAGAACACAAGGGGCGAAAATCAGAGGAGGATCAACCGTATGCCACTACGTGGAGTAAGAGAAGTGTGAAAAACCCGAGGCGAAGAAACAGAGGAGAAGAATACGAGGAGCAAGAAAAAAAAGCAAAATACAAAAACGAGGAGAACACAAGGGGCGAAAATCAGAGGAGGATCATCCGTATGCCACTACGTGGAGTAAGAGAAGTGTGAAAAACCCGAGGCGAAGAAACAGGGGAGAAGAATACGAGGAGCAAGAAAAAAAAAGCAAAATACAAAAACGAGGAGAACACAAGGGGCGAAAATCAGAGGAGGATCAAAAGTGTGGCACTACGTGGAGTAAGAGAAGTGTGAAAAACCCGAGGCGAAGAAACAGGGGAGAAGAATACGAGGAGCAAGAAAAAAAAGCAAAATACAAAAACGAGGAGAACACAAGGGGCGAAAATCAGAAGAGGATCAAAAGCGTGGCACTACGTGGAGTAAGAGAAGTGTGAAAAACCCGAGGCGAAGAAACAGGGGAGAAGAATACGAGGAGCAAGAAAAAAAAAGCAAAATACAAAAACGAGGAGAACACAAGGGGCGAAAATCAGAGGAGGATCAAAAGTGTGGCACTACGTGGAGTAAGAGAAGTGTGAAAAACCCGAGGTGAAGAAACAGGGGAGAAGAATACGAGGAGCAAGAAAAAAAAAGCAAAATACAAAAACGAGGAGAACACAAGGGGCGAAAATCAGAGGAGGATCCAAAGTGTGGCACTACGTGGAGTAAGAGAAGTGTGAAAAACCCGAGGCGAAGAAACAGGGGAGAAGAATAAGAGGAGCATGAAAAAAAAAGCAAAATACAAAAACGAGGAGAACACAAGGGGCGAAAATCAGAGGAGGATCAAAAGTGTGGCACTACGAGTAGTAAGAGAAGTGTGAAAAAGCTGATGTGAAGAAACAGGGGAGAAGAATACGAGGAGCAAGAAAAAAAAAGCAAAATACAAAAACGAGGAGAACACAAGTGGCGAAAATCAGAGGAGGATCAACAGTATGCCACTACGAGGAGCAAGAGAAGTGTGAAAAACCCGAGGCGAAGAAACAGGGGAGAAGAATACGAGGAGCAAGAAAAAAAAAGCAAAATACAAAAACGAGGAGAACACAAGGGGCGAAAATCAGAGTAGGATCAACAGTATGCCACTACGAGGAGTAAGAGAAGTGTGAAAAAGCTGATGTGAAGAAACAGGGGAGAAGAATACGAGGAGCAAGGAAAAAAAAGCAAAATACAAAAACGAGGAGAACACAAGGGGCGAAAATCAGAGGAGGATCAACAGTATGCCACTACGAGGAGCAAGAGAAGTGTGAAAAACCCGAGGCGAAGAAACAGGGGAGAAGAATACGAGGAGCAAGAAAAAAAGCAAAATACAAAAACGAGGAGAACACAAGGGGCGAAAATCAGAGGAGGATCAAAAGTGTGGCACTACGTGGAGTAAGAGACGTGTGAAAAACCGAGCCAAAGAAACAGGGGAGAAGAATACGAGGAGCAAGAAAAAAAAAGCAAAATACAAAAACGAGGAGAACACAAGGGGCGAAAATCAGAGGAGGATCAAAAGTGTGGCACTACGTGGAGTAAGAGAAGTGTGAAAAACCCGAGGCGAAGAAACAGGGGAGAAGAATACGAAGAGCAAGAAAAAAAAAGCAAAATACAAAAACGAGGAGAACACAAGGGGTGAAAATCAGAGGAGGATCCAAAGTGTGGCACTACGTGGAGTAAGAGATGTGAAAAACCCGAGGCGAAGAAACAGGGGAGAAGAATACGAGGAGCAAGAAAAAAAAAGCAAAATACAAAAACGAGGAGAACACAAGGGGCGAAAATCAGAGGAGGATCAACAGTATGCCACTACGAGGAGCAAGGGAAGTGTGAAAAACCCGAGGCGAAGAAACAGGGGAGAAGAATACGAGGAGCAAGAAAAAAAAGCAAAATACAAAAACGAGGAGAACACAAGGGGCGAAAATCAGAAGAGGATCAAAAGGGTGGCACTACGTGGAGTAAGAGAAGTGTGAAAAACCCGAGGCGAAGAAACAGGGGAGAAGAATACGAGCAGCAAGAAAAAAAAAGCAAAATACAAAAACGAGGAGAACACAAGGGGCGAAAATCAGAGGAGGATCAAAAGTGTGGAACTACGTGGAGTAAGAGAAGTGTGAAAAACCCGAGGCGAAGAAACAGGGGAGAAGAATAAGAGGAGCAAGAAAAAAAAAGCAAAATACAAAAACGAGGAGAACACAAGGGGCGAAAATCAGAGGAGGATCACCAGTATGCCACTACGAGGAGTAAGAGAAGTGTGAAAAAGCTGATGTGAAGAAACAGGGGAGAAGAATACGAGGAGCAAGAAAAAAAAAGCAAAATACAAAAACGAGGAGAACACAAGGGGCGAAAATCAGAGGAGGATCAACAGTATGCCACTAGGTGGAGTAAGAGAAGTGTGAAAAACCCGAGGCGAAGAAACAGGGGAGAAGAATACGAGGAGCAAGAAAAAAAAAGCAAAATACAAAAACGAGGAGAACAAAAGGGGCGAAAATCAGAGGAGGATCAACAGTATGCCACTACGAGGAGCAAGAGAAGTGTGAAAACCCGAGGCGAAGAAACAGGGGAGAAGAATACGAGGAGCAAGAAAAAAAAGCAAAATAGAAAAACGAGGAGAACACAAGGGGCGAAAATCAGAGGAGGATCAACAGTATGCCACTACGTGGAGTAAGAGAAGTGTGAAAAACCCGAGGCAAAGAATCAGGGGAGAAGAATACGAGGAGCAAGAAAAAAAAAGCAAAATACAAAAACGAGGAGAACACAAGGGGCGAAAATCAGAGGAGGATCAAAAGTGTGGCACTACGTGGAGTAAGAGAAGTGTGAAAAACCCGAGGCGAAGAAACAGGGGAGAAGAATACGAGGAGCAAGAAAAAAAAAGCAAAATACAAAAACGAGGAGAACACAAGGGGCGAAAATCAGAGGAGGATCAAAAGTGTGGCACTAGGTGGAGTAAGAGAAGTGTGAAAAACCCGAGGCGAAGAAACAGGGGAGAAGAATACGAGGAGCAAGAAAAAAAAGCAAAATACAAAAACGAGGAGAACACAAGGGGCGAAAATCAGAGAAGGATCAAAATTGTGGCACTACGTGGAGTAAGAGAAGTGTGAAAAACCCAAGGCGAAGAAACAGGGGAGAAGAATACGAGGAGCAAGAAAAAAAAAAGCAAAATACAAAAACGAGGAGAACACAAGGGGCGAAAATCAGAGGAGGATCAAAAGTGTGGCACTACGTGGAGTAAGAGAAGTGTGAAAAACCCGAGGCGAAGAAACAGGGGAGAAGAATACGAGGAGCAAGAAAAAAAAAGCAAAATACAAAAACGAGGAGAACACAAGGGGCGAAAATCAGAGGAGGATCAACAGTATGCCACTACGAGGAGCAAGAGAAGTGTGAAAAACCCGAGGCGAAGAAACAGAGGAGAAGAATACGCGGAGCAAGAAAAAAAAGCAAAATACAAAAACGAGGAGAACACAAGGGGCGAAAATCAGAGGAGGATCAACCATATGTCACTCCGTGGAGTAAGAGAAGTGTGAAAAACCCGAGGCGAAGAAACAGGGGAGAAGAATAAGAGGAGCAAGAAAAAAAAAGCAAAATACAAAAACGAGGAGAACACAAGGGGCGAAAATCAGAGGAGGATCAACAGTACGCCACTACGAGGAGCAAGAGAAGTGTGAAAAATCCGAGGCGAAGAAACAGGGGAGAAGAATACGAGGAGCAAGAAAAAAAAGCAAAATACATAAACGAGGAGAACACAAGGGGCGAAAATCAGAGGAGGATCAACAGTATGCCACTACGTGGAGTAAGAGAAGTGTGAAAAACCCGAGACGAAGAAACAGGGGAGAAGAATACGAGGAGCAAGAAAAAAAAAAGCAAAATACAAAAACGAGGAGAACACAAGGGGCGAAAATCAGAGGAGGATCAAAAGTATGCCACTACGAGGAGTAAGAGAAGTGTGAAAAACCCGAGGCGAAGAAACAGGGGAGAAGAATACGAGGAGTAAGAAAAAAGAAGCAAAATACAAAAACGAGGAGAACACAAGGGGCGAAAATCAGAGGAGGATCAACAGTACGCCACTACGAGGAGCAAGAGAAGTGTGAAAAACCCGAGGCGAAGAAACAGGGGAGAAGAATACGAGGAGCAAGAAAAAAAAAGCAAAATACAAAAACGAGGAGAACACAAGGGGCGAAAATCAGAGTAGGATCAACAGTATGCCACTACGAGGAGTAAGAGAAGTGTGAAAAAGCTGATGTGAAGAAACAGGGGAGAAGAATACGAGGAGCAAGAAAAAAAAAGCAAAATACAAAAACGAGGAGAACACAAGGGGCGAAAATCAGAGGAGGATCAACAGTATGCCACTAGGTG
Source organism: Cervus elaphus (assembly GCF_910594005.1). Classification (NCBI taxonomy): domain Eukaryota; kingdom Metazoa; phylum Chordata; class Mammalia; order Artiodactyla; family Cervidae; genus Cervus; species Cervus elaphus. The sequence continues at coordinate 14,486,685 of NC_057848.1, read as the reverse complement.
GAGTAAGAGAAGTGTGAAAAACCCGAGGCGAAGAAACAGGGGAGAAGAATACGAGGAGCAAGAAAAAAAAAGCAAAATACAAAAACGAGGAGAACACAAGGGGCGAAAATCAGAGGAGGATCAACAGTATGCCACTACGAGGAGCAAGGGAAGTGTGAAAAACCCGAGGCGAAGAAACAGGGGAGAAGAATACGAGGAGCAAGAAAAAAAAGCAAAATACAAAAACGAGGAGAACACAAGGGGCGAAAATCAGAGGAGGATCAACAGTATGCCACTACGTGGAGTAAGAGAAGTGTGAAAAACCCGAGGCAAAGAAACAGGGGAGAAGAATACGAGGAGCAAGAAAAAAAAAGCAAAATACAAAAACGAGGAGAACACAAGGGGCGAAAATCAGAGGAGGATCAAAAGTGTGGCACTACGTGGAGTAAGAGAAGTGTGAAAAACCCGAGGCGAAGAAACAGGGGAGAAGAATACGAGGAGCAAGAAAAAAAAAGCAAAATACAAAAACGAGGAGAACACAAGGGGCGAAAATCAGAGGAGGATCAAAAGTGTGGCACTAGGTGGAGTAAGAGAAGTGTGAAAAACCCGAGGCGAAGAAACAGGGGAGAAGAATACGAGGAGCAAGAAAAAAAAGCAAAATACAAAAACGAGGAGAACACAAGGGGCGAAAATCAGAGAAGGATCAAAATTGTGGCACTACGTGGAGTAAGAGAAGTGTGAAAAACCCGAGGCGAAGAAACAGGGGAGAAGAATACGAGGAGCAAGAAAAAAAAAGCAAAATACAAAAACGAGGAGAACACAAGGGGCGAAAATCAGAGGAGGATCAACAGTATGCCACTACGAGGAGCAAGAGAAGTGTGAAAAACCCGAGGCGAAGAAACAGAGGAGAAGAATACGAGGAGCAAGAAAAAAAAGCAAAATACAAAAACGAGGAGAACACAAGGGGCGAAAATCAGAGGAGGATCAACCATATGTCACTCCGTGGAGTAAGAGAAGTGTGAAAAACCCGAGGAGAAGAAACAGGGGAGAAGAATAAGAGGAGCAAGAAAAAAAAAGCAAAATACAAAAACGACGAGAACACAAGGGGCGAAAATCAGAGGAGGATCAACAGTACGCCACTACGAGGAGCAAGAGAAGTGTGAAAAATCCGAGGCGAAGAAACAGGGGAGAAGAATACGAGGAGCAAGAAAAAAAAGCAAAATACATAAACGAGGAGAACACAAGGGGCGAAAATCAGAGGAGGATCAACAGTATGCCACTACGTGGAGCAAGAGAAGTGTGAAAAACCCGAGGCGAAGAAACAGGGGAGAAGAATACGAGGAGCAAGGAAAAAAAAGCAAAATACAAAAACGAGGAGAACACAAGGGGCGAAAATCAGAGTAGGATCAACAGTATGCCACTACGAGGAGTAAGAGAAGTGTGAAAAAGCTGATGTGAAGAAACAGGGGAGAAGAATACGAGGAGCAAGAAAAAAAAAGCAAAATACAAAAACGAGGAGAACACAAGGGGCGAAAATCAGAGGAGGATCAAAAGTGTGGCACTACGAGGAGTAAGAGAAGTGTGAAAAACCCGAGGCGAAGAAACAGGGGAGAAGAATACGAGGAGCAAGAAAAAAAAAGCAAAATACAAAAACGAGGAGAACACAAGGGGCGAAAATCAGAGGAGGATCAACCGTATGCCACTACGTGCAGTAAGAGAAGTGTGAAAAACCCGAGGCGAAGAAACAGGGGAGAAGAATACGAGGAGCAAGAAAAAAAAAGCAAAATACAAAAACGAGGAGAACACAAGGGGCGAAAATCAGAGGAGGATCAAAAGTGTGGCACTACGTGGAGTAAGAGAAGTGTGAAAAACCCGAGGTGAAGAAACAGGGGAGAAGAATACGAGGAGCAAGAAAAAAAAGCAAAATACAAAAACGAGGAGAACACAAGGGGCGAAAATCAGAGAAGGATCAAAATTGTGGCACTACGTGGAGTAAGAGAAGTGTGAAAAACCCAAGGCGAAGAAACAGGGGAGAAGAATACGAGGAGCAAGAAAAAAAAAGCAAAATACAAAAACGAGGAGAACACAAGGGGCGAAAATCAGAGGAGGATCAAAAGTGTGGCACTACGTGGAGTAAGAGAAGTGTGAAAAACCCGAGGCGAAGAAACAGGGGAGAAGAATACGAGGAGCAAGAAAAAAAAAGCAAAATACAAAAACGAGGAGAACACAAGGGGCGAAAATCAGAGGAGGATCAACAGTATGCCACTACGAGGAGCAAGAGAAGTGTGAAAAACCCGAGGCGAAGAAACAGAGGAGAAGAATACGCGGAGCAAGAAAAAAAAGCAAAATACAAAAACGAGGAGAACACAAGGGGCGAAAATCAGAGGAGGATCAACCATATGTCACTCCGTGGAGTAAGAGAAGTGTGAAAAACCCGAGGCGAAGAAACAGGGGAGAAGAATAAGAGGAGCAAGAAAAAAAAAGCAAAATACAAAAACGAGGAGAACACAAGGGGCGAAAATCAGAGGAGGATCAACAGTACGCCACTACGAGGAGCAAGAGAAGTGTGAAAAATCCGAGGCGAAGAAACAGGGGAGAAGAATACGAGGAGCAAGAAAAAAAAGCAAAATACATAAACGAGGAGAACACAAGGGGCGAAAATCAGAGGAGGATCAACAGTATGCCACTACGTGGAGTAAGAGAAGTGTGAAAAACCCGAGACGAAGAAACAGGGGAGAAGAATACGAGGAGCAAGAAAAAAAAAAGCAAAATACAAAAACGAGGAGAACACAAGGGGCGAAAATCAGAGGAGGATCAAAAGTGTGGCACTACGAGGAGTAAGAGAAGTGTGAAAAACCCGAGGCGAAGAAACAGGGGAGAAGAATACGAGGAGTAAGAAAAAAGAAGCAAAATACAAAAACGAGGAGAACACAAGGGGCGAAAATCAGAGGAGGATCAACAGTACGCCACTACGAGGAGCAAGAGAAGTGTGAAAAACCCGAGGCGAAGAAACAGGGGAGAAGAATACGAGGAGCAAGAAAAAAAAAGCAAAATACAAAAACGAGGAGAACACAAGGGGCGAAAATCAGAGTAGGATCAACAGTATGCCACTACGAGGAGTAAGAGAAGTGTGAAAAAGCTGATGTGAAGAAACAGGGGAGAAGAATACGAGGAGCAAGAAAAAAAAAGCAAAATACAAAAACGAGGAGAACACAAGGGGCGAAAATCAGAGGAGGATCAACAGTATGCCACTAGGTGGAGTAAGAGAAGTGTGAAAAACCCGAGGCGAAGAAACAGGGGAGAAGAATACGAGGAGCAAGAAAAAAAAAGCAAAATACAAAAACGAGGAGAACACAAGGGGCGAAAATCAGAGGAGGATCAACAGTATGCCACTACGAGGAGCAAGGGAAGTGTGAAAAACCCGAGGCGAAGAAACAGGGGAGAAGAATACGAGGAGCAAGAAAAAAAAGCAAAATACAAAAACGAGGAGAACACAAGGGGCGAAAATCAGAGGAGGATCAACAGTATGCCACTACGTGGAGTAAGAGAAGTGTGAAAAACCCGAGGCAAAGAAACAGGGGAGAAGAATACGAGGAGCAAGAAAAAAAAAGCAAAATACAAAAACGAGGAGAACACAAGGGGCGAAAATCAGAGGAGGATCAAAAGTGTGGCACTACGTGGAGTAAGAGAAGTGTGAAAAACCCGAGGCGAAGAAACAGGGGAGAAGAATACGAGGAGCAAGAAAAAAAAAGCAAAATACAAAAACGAGGAGAACACAAGGGGCGAAAATCAGAGGAGGATCAAAAGTGTGGCACTAGGTGGAGTAAGAGAAGTGTGAAAAACCCGAGGCGAAGAAACAGGGGAGAAGAATACGAGGAGCAAGAAAAAAAAGCAAAATACAAAAACGAGGAGAACACAAGGGGCGAAAATCAGAGAAGGATCAAAATTGTGGCACTACGTGGAGTAAGAGAAGTGTGAAAAACCCGAGGCGAAGAAACAGGGGAGAAGAATACGAGGAGCAAGAAAAAAAAAGCAAAATACAAAAACGAGGAGAACACAAGGGGCGAAAATCAGAGGAGGATCAACAGTATGCCACTACGAGGAGCAAGAGAAGTGTGAAAAACCCGAGGCGAAGAAACAGAGGAGAAGAATACGAGGAGCAAGAAAAAAAAGCAAAATACAAAAACGAGGAGAACACAAGGGGCGAAAATCAGAGGAGGATCAACCATATGTCACTCCGTGGAGTAAGAGAAGTGTGAAAAACCCGAGGAGAAGAAACAGGGGAGAAGAATAAGAGGAGCAAGAAAAAAAAAGCAAAATACAAAAACGACGAGAACACAAGGGGCGAAAATCAGAGGAGGATCAACAGTACGCCACTACGAGGAGCAAGAGAAGTGTGAAAAATCCGAGGCGAAGAAACAGGGGAGAAGAATACGAGGAGCAAGAAAAAAAAGCAAAATACATAAACGAGGAGAACACAAGGGGCGAAAATCAGAGGAGGATCAACAGTATGCCACTACGTGGAGCAAGAGAAGTGTGAAAAACCCGAGGCGAAGAAACAGGGGAGAAGAATACGAGGAGCAAGGAAAAAAAAGCAAAATACAAAAACGAGGAGAACACAAGGGGCGAAAATCAGAGTAGGATCAACAGTATGCCACTACGAGGAGTAAGAGAAGTGTGAAAAAGCTGATGTGAAGAAACAGGGGAGAAGAATACGAGGAGCAAGAAAAAAAAAGCAAAATACAAAAACGAGGAGAACACAAGGGGCGAAAATCAGAGGAGGATCAAAAGTGTGGCACTACGAGGAGTAAGAGAAGTGTGAAAAACCCGAGGCGAAGAAACAGGGGAGAAGAATACGAGGAGCAAGAAAAAAAAAGCAAAATACAAAAACGAGGAGAACACAAGGGGCGAAAATCAGAGGAGGATCAACCGTATGCCACTACGTGCAGTAAGAGAAGTGTGAAAAACCCGAGGCGAAGAAACAGGGGAGAAGAATACGAGGAGCAAGAAAAAAAAAGCAAAATACAAAAACGAGGAGAACACAAGGGGCGAAAATCAGAGGAGGATCAAAAGTGTGGCACTACGTGGAGTAAGAGAAGTGTGAAAAACCCGAGGTGAAGAAACAGGGGAGAAGAATACGAGGAGCAAGAAAAAAAAAGCAAAATACAAAAACGAGGAGAACACAAGGGGCGAAAATCAGAGGAGGATCAAAAGTGTGGCACTACGTGGAGTAAGAGAAGTGTGAAAAACCCGAGGTGAAGAAACAGGGGAGAAGAATACGAGGAGCAAGAAAAAAAAAAGCAAAATACAAAAACGAGGAGAACACAAGGGGCGAAAATCAGAGGAGGATCAACAGTATGCCACTACGAGGAGTAAGAGAAGTGTGAAAAAGCTGATGTGAAGAAACAGGGGAGAAGAATACGAGGAGCAAGAAAAAAAAAGCAAAATACAAAAACGAGGAGAACACAAGGAGCGAAAATCAGAGGAGGATCAACCGTATGCCACTACGTGGAGCAAGAGAAGTGTGAAAAACCCGAGGCGAAGAAACACAGGAGAAGAATACGCGGAGCAAGAAAAAAAAGCAAAATACAAAAACGAGGAGAACACAAGGGGCGAAAATCAGAGGAGGATCAACCGTACGCCACTACGTGAAGTAAGAGAAGTGTGAAAAACCCGAGGCGAAGAAACAGGGGAGAAGAATAAGAGGAGCAAGAAAAAAAAAGCAAAATACAAAAACGAGGAGAACACAAGGGGCGAAAATCAGAGGAGGATCAACAGTATGCCACTACGAGGAGCAAGAGAAGTGTGAAAAACCCGAGGCGAAGAAACAGAGGAGAAGAATACGCGGAGCAAGAAAAAAAAGCAAAATACAAAAACGAGGAGAACACAAGGGGCGAAAATCAGAGGAGGATCAAAAGTGTGGCACTACGTGGAGTAAGAGAAGTGTGAAAAACCCGAGGCGAAGAAACAGGGGAGAAGAATACGAGGAGCAAGAAAAAAAAAAGCAAAATACAAAAACGAGGAGAACACAAGGGGCGAAAATCAGAGGAGGATCAACCGTATGCCACTACGTGGAGTAAGAGAAGTGTGAAAAATCCGAGGCGAAGAAACAGGGGAGAAGAATACGAGGAGCAAGAAAAAAAAAGCAAAATACAAAAACGAGGAGAACACAAGGGGCGAAAATCAGAGGAGGATCAAAAGTGTGGCACTACGTGGAGTAAGAGAAGTGTGAAAAACCCGAGGCGAAGAAACAGGGGAGAAGAATACGAGGAGCAAGAAAAAAAAAGCAAAATACAAAAACGAGGAGAACACAAGGGGCGAAAATCAGAGGAGGATCAAAAGTGTGGCACTAGGTGGAGTAAGAGAAGTGTGAAAAACCCGAGGCGAAGAAACAGGGGAGAAGAATACGAGGAGCAAGAAAAAAAAGCAAAATACAAAAACGAGGAGAACACAAGGGGCGAAAATCAGAGAAGGATCAAAATTGTGGCACTACGTGGAGTAAGAGAAGTGTGAAAAACCCGAGGCGAAGAAACAGGGGAGAAGAATATGAGGACCAAGAAAAAAAAAGCAAAATACAAAAACGAGGAGAACACAAGGGGCGAAAATCAGAGGAGGATCAACAGTATGCCACTACGAGGAGCAAGAGAAGTGTGAAAAACCCGAGGCGAAGAAACAGAGGAGAAGAATACGAGGAGCAAGAAAAAAAAGCAAAATACAAAAACGAGGAGAACACAAGGGGCGAAAATCAGAGGAGGATCAACCATATGTCACTCCGTGGAGTAAGAGAAGTGTGAAAAACCCGAGGAGAAGAAACAGGGGAGAAGAATAAGAGGAGCAAGAAAAAAAAAGCAAAATACAAAAACGACGAGAACACAAGGGGCGAAAATCAGAGGAGGATCAACAGTACGCCACTACGAGGAGCAAGAGAAGTGTGAAAAATCCGAGGCGAAGAAACAGGGGAGAAGAATACGAGGAGCAAGAAAAAAAAGCAAAATACATAAACGAGGAGAACACAAGGGGCGAAAATCAGAGGAGGATCAACAGTATGCCACTACGTGGAGCAAGAGAAGTGTGAAAAACCCGAGGCGAAGAAACAGGGGAGAAGAATAAGAGGAGCAAGAAAAAAAAAGCAAAATACAAAAACGAGGAGAACACAAGGGGCGAAAATCAGAGGAGGATCAACAGTATGCCACTACGAGGAGCAAGAGAAGTGTGAAAAACCCGAGGCGAAGAAACAGAGGAGAAGAATACGCGGAGCAAGAAAAAAAAGCAAAATACAAAAACGAGGAGAACACAAGGGGCGAAAATCAGAGGAGGATCAAAAGTGTGGCACTACGTGGAGTAAGAGAAGTGTGAAAAACCCGAGGCGAAGAAACAGGGGAGAAGAATACGAGGAGCAAGAAAAAAAAAAGCAAAATACAAAAACGAGGAGAACACAAGGGGCGAAAATCAGAGGAGGATCAACCGTATGCCACTACGTGGAGTAAGAGAAGTGTGAAAAATCCGAGGCGAAGAAACAGGGGAGAAGAATACGAGGAGCAAGAAAAAAAAAGCAAAATACAAAAACGAGGAGAACACAAGGGGCGAAAATCAGAGGAGGATCAAAAGTGTGGCACTACGTGGAGTAAGAGAAGTGTGAAAAACCCGAGGCGAAGAAACAGGGGAGAAGAATACGAGGAGCAAGAAAAAAAAAGCAAAATACAAAAACGAGGAGAACACAAGGGGCGAAAATCAGAGGAGGATCAAAAGTGTGGCACTAGGTGGAGTAAGAGAAGTGTGAAAAACCCGAGGCGAAGAAACAGGGGAGAAGAATACGAGGAGCAAGAAAAAAAGGCAAAATACAAAAACGAGGAAAACACAAGGGGCGAAAATCAGAGAAGGATCAAAATTGTGGCACTACGTGGAGTAAGAGAAGTGTGAAAAACCCGAGGCGAAGAAACAGGGGAGAAGAATACGAGGAGCAAGAAAAAAAAAGCAAAATACAAAAACGAGGAGAACACAAGGGGCGAAAATCAGAGGAGGATCAACAGTATGCCACTAGGTGGAGTAAGAGAAGTGTGAAAAACCCGAGGCGAAGAAACAGGGGAGAAGAATACGAGGAGCAAGAAAAAAAAAGCAAAATACAAAAACGAGGAGAACACAAGGGGCGAAAATCAGAGGAGGATCAACAGTATGCCACTACGAGGAGCAAGGGAAGTGTGAAAAACCCGAGGCGAAGAAACAGGGGAGAAGAATACGAGGAGCAAGAAAAAAAAGCAAAATACAAAAACGAGGAGAACACAAGGGGCGAAAATCAGAGGAGGATCAACAGTATGCCACTACGTGGAGTAAGAGAAGTGTGAAAAACCCGAGGCAAAGAAACAGGGGAGAAGAATACGAGGAGCAAGAAAAAAAAAGCAAAATACAAAAACGAGGAGAACACAAGGGGCGAAAATCAGAGGAGGATCAAAAGTGTGGCACTACGTGGAGTAAGAGAAGTGTGAAAAACCCGAGGCGAAGAAACAGGGGAGAAGAATACGAGGAGCAAGAAAAAAAAAGCAAAATACAAAAACGAGGAGAACACAAGGGGCGAAAATCAGAGGAGGATCAAAAGTGTGGCACTACGTGGAGTAAGAGAAGTGTGAAAAACCCGAGGCGAAGAAACAGAGGAGAAGAATACGAGGAGCAAGAAAAAAAAGCAAAATACAAAAACGAGGAGAACACAAGGGGCGAAAATCAGAGGAGGATCAACCATATGTCACTCCGTGGAGTAAGAGAAGTGTGAAAAACCCGAGGCGAAGAAACAGGGGAGAAGAATAAGAGGAGCAAGAAAAAAAAAGCAAAATACAAAAACGACGAGAACACATAGGGCGAAAATCAGAGGAGGATCAACAGTATGCCACTACGAGGAGCAAGAGAAGTGTGAAAAATCCGAGGCGAAGAAACAGGGGAGAAGAATACGAGGAGCAAGAAAAAAAAGCAAAATACATAAACGAGGAGAACACAAGGGGCGAAAATCAGAGGAGGATCAACAGTATGCCACTACGTGGAGTAAGAGAAGTGTGAAAAACCCGAGACGAAGAAACAGGGGAGAAGAATACGAGGAGCAAGGAAAAAAAAAAGCAAAATACAAAAACGAGGAGAACACAAGGGGCGAAAATCAGAGGAGGATCAAAAGTGTGGCACTAGGTGGAGTAAGAGAAGTGTGAAAAACCCGAGGCGAAGAAACAGGGAAGAAGAATACGAGGAGCAAGAAAAAAGAAGCAAAATACAAAAACGAGGAGAACACAAGGGGCGAAAATCAGAGGAGGATCAACAGTATGCCACTACGAGGAGCAAGAGAAGTGTGAAAAACCCGAGGCGAAGAAACAGGGGAGAAGAATACGAGGAGCAAGAAAAAAAAAGCAAAATACAAAAACGAGGAGAACACAAGGGGCGAAAATCAGAGTAGGATCAACAGTATGCCACTACGAGGAGTAAGAGAAGTGTGAAAAAGCTGATGTGAAGAAACAGGGGAGAAGAATACGAGGAGCAAGAAAAAAAAAGCAAAATACAAAAACGAGGAGAACACAAGGGGCGAAAATCAGAGGAGGATCAACAGTATGCCACTAGGTGGAGTAAGAGAAGTGTGAAAAACCCGAGGTGAAGAAACAGGGGAGAAGAATACGAGGAGCAAGAAAAAAAAAGCAAAATACAAAAACGAGGAGAACACAAGGGGCGAAAATCAGAGGAGGATCAACAGTATGCCACTACGAGGAGCAAGGGAAGTGTGAAAAACCCGAGGCGAAGAAACAGGGGAGAAGAATACGAAGAGCAAGAAAAAAAAGCAAAATACAAAAACGAGGAGAACACAAGGGGCGAAAATCAGAGGAGGATCAACAGTATGCCACTACGTGGAGTAAGAGAAGTGTGAAAAACCCGAGGCAAAGAAACAGGGGAGAAGAATACGAGGAGCAAGAAAAAAAAAGCAAAATACAAAAACGAGGAGAACACAAGGGGCGAAAATCAGAGGAGGATCAAAAGTGTGGCACTACGTGGAGTAAGAGAAGTGTGAAAAACCCGAGGCGAAGAAACAGGGGAGAAGAATACGAGGAGCAAGAAAAAAAAAGCAAAATACAAAAAAGAGGAGAACACAAGGGGCGAAAATCAGAGGAGGATCAAAAGTGTGGCACTAGGTGGAGTAAGAGAAGTGAGAAAAACCCGAGGCGAAGAAACAGGGGAGAAGAATACGAGGAGCAAGAAAAAAAAGCAAAATACAAAAACGAGGAGAACACAAGGGGCGAAAATCAGAGAAGGATCAAAATTGTGGCACTACGTGGAGTAAGAGAAGTGTGAAAAACCCGAGGCGAAGAAACAGGGGAGAAGAATACGAGGAGCAAGAAAAAAAAAGCAAAATACAAAAACGAGGAGAACACAAGGTGCGAAAATCAGAGGAGGATAAAAAGTGCGGCCCTACGTGGAGTAAGAGAAGTGTGAAAAACGCGAGGCAAAGAAACAGGGGAGAAGAATACGAGGAGCAAGAAAAAAAAAGCAAAATACAAAAACGAGGAGAACACAAGGGGCGAAAATCAGAGGAGGATCAACAGTATGCCACTACGAGGAGCAAGAGAAGTGTGAAAAACCCGAGGCGAAGAAACAGAGGAGAAGAATACGCGGAGCAAGAAAAAAAAGCAAAATACAAAAACGAGGAGAACACAAGGGGCGAAAATCAGAGGAGGATCAAAAGTGTGGCACTACGTGGAGTAAGAGAAGTGTGAAAAACCCGAGGCGAAGAAACAGGGGAGAAGAATACGAGGAGCAAGAAAAAAAAAAGCAAAATACAAAAACGAGGAGAACACAAGGGGCGAAAATCAGAGGAGGATCAACAGTATGCCACTACGTGGAGTAAGAGAAGTGTGAAAAACCCGAGGCGAAGAAACAGGGGAGAAGAATACGAGGAGCAAGAAAAAAAAAGCAAAATACAAAAACGAGGAGAACACAAGGGGCGAAAATCAGAGGAGGATCAAAAGTGTGGCACTACGTGGAGTAAGAGAAGTGTGAAAAACCCGAGGCGAAGAAACAGGGGAGAAGAATACGAGGAGCAAGAAAAAAAAAGCAAAATACAAAAACGAGGAGAACACAAGGGGCGAAAATCAGAGGAGGATCAAAAGTGTGGCACTAGGTGGAGTAAGAGAAGTGTGAAAAACCCGAGGCGAAGAAACAGGGGAGAAGAATACGAGGAGCAAGAAAAAAAGGCAAAATACAAAAACGAGGAAAACACAAGGGGCGAAAATCAGAGAAGGATCAAAATTGTGGCACTACGTGGAGTAAGAGAAGTGTGAAAAACCCGAGGCGAAGAAACAGGGGAGAAGAATACGAGGAGCAAGAAAAAAAAAGCAAAATACAAAAACGAGGAGAACACAAGGGGCGAAAATCAGAGGAGGATCAACAGTATGCCACTAGGTGGAGTAAGAGAAGTGTGAAAAACCCGAGGCGAAGAAACAGGGGAGAAGAATACGAGGAGCAAGAAAAAAAAAGCAAAATACAAAAACGAGGAGAACACAAGGGGCGAAAATCAGAGGAGGATCAACAGTATGCCACTACGAGGAGCAAGGGAAGTGTGAAAAACCCGAGGCGAAGAAACAGGGGAGAAGAATACGAGGAGCAAGAAAAAAAAGCAAAATACAAAAACGAGGAGAACACAAGGGGCGAAAATCAGAGGAGGATCAACAGTATGCCACTACGTGGAGTAAGAGAAGTGTGAAAAACCCGAGGCAAAGAAACAGGGGAGAAGAATACGAGGAGCAAGAAAAAAAAAGCAAAATACAAAAACGAGGAGAACACAAGGGGCGAAAATCAGAGGAGGATCAAAAGTGTGGCACTACGTGGAGTAAGAGAAGTGTGAAAAACCCGAGGCGAAGAAACAGGGGAGAAGAATACGAGGAGCAAGAAAAAAAAAGCAAAATACAAAAACGAGGAGAACACAAGGGGAGAAAATCAGAGGAGGATCAAAAGTGTGGCACTACGTGGAGTAAGAGAAGTGTGAAAAACCCGAGGCGAAGAAACAGAGGAGAAGAATACGAGGAGCAAGAAAAAAAAGCAAAATACAAAAACGAGGAGAACACAAGGGGCGAAAATCAGAGGAGGATCAACCATATGTCACTCCGTGGAGTAAGAGAAGTGTGAAAAACCCGAGGCGAAGAAACAGGGGAGAAGAATAAGAGGAGCAAGAAAAAAAAAGCAAAATACAAAAACGACGAGAACACAAGGGGCGAAAATCAGAGGAGGATCAACAGTATGCCACTACGAGGAGCAAGAGAAGTGTGAAAAATCCGAGGCGAAGAAACAGGGGAGAAGAATACGAGGAGCAAGAAAAAAAAGCAAAATACATAAACGAGGAGAACACAAGGGGCGAAAATCAGAGGAGGATCAACAGTATGCCACTACGTGGAGTAAGAGAAGTGTGAAAAACCCGAGACGAAGAAACAGGGGAGAAGAATACGAGGAGCAAGGAAAAAAAAAAGCAAAATACAAAAACGAGGAGAACACAAGGGGCGAAAATCAGAGGAGGATCAAAAGTGTGGCACTAGGTGGAGTAAGAGAAGTGTGAAAAACCCGAGGCGAAGAAACAGGGGAGAAGAATACGAGGAGCAAGAAAAAAGAAGCAAAATACAAAAACGAGGAGAACACAAGGGGCGAAAATCAGAGGAGGATCAACAGTATGCCACTACGAGGAGCAAGAGAAGTGTGAAAAACCCGAGGCGAAGAAACAGGGGAGAAGAATACGAGGAGCAAGAAAAAAAAAGCAAAATACAAAAACGAGGAGAACACAAGGGGCGACAATCAGAGGAGGATCAACAGTATGCCACTACGAGGAGTAAGAGAAGTGTGAAAAAGCTGATGTGAAGAAACAGGGGAGAAGAATACGAGGAGCAAGAAAAAAAAAGCAAAATACAAAAACGAGGAGAACACAAGGGGCGAAAATCAGAGGAGGATCAACAGTATGCCACTAGGTGGAGTAAGAGAAGTGTGAAAAACCCGAGGTGAAGAAACAGGGGAGAAGAATACGAGGAGAAAGAAAAAAAAAGCAAAATACAAAAACGAGGAGAACACAAGGGGCGAAAATCAGAGGAGGATCAACAGTATGCCACTACGAGGAGCAAGGGAAGTGTGAAAAACCCGAGGCGAAGAAACAGGGGAGAAGAATACGAAGAGCAAGAAAAAAAAGCAAAATACAAAAACGAGGAGAACACAAGGGGCGAAAATCAGAGGAGGATCAACAGTATGCCACTACGTGGAGTAAGAGAAGTGTGAAAAACCCGAGGCAAAGAAACAGGGGAGAAGAATACGAGGAGCAAGAAAAAAAAAGCAAAATACAAAAACGAGGAGAACACAAGGGGCGAAAATCAGAGGAGGATCAAAAGTGTGGCACTACGTGGAGTAAGAGAAGTGTGAAAAACCCGAGGCGAAGAAACAGGGGAGAAGAATACGAGGAGCAAGAAAAAAAAAGCAAAATACAAAAAAGAGGAGAACACAAGGGGCGAAAATCAGAGGAGGATCAAAAGTGTGGCACTAGGTGGAGTAAGAGAAGTGTGAAAAACCCGAGGCGAAGAAACAGGGGAGAAGAATACGAGGAGCAAGAAAAAAAAGCAAAATACAAAAACGAGGAGAACACAAGGGGCGAAAATCAGAGAAGGATCAAAATTGTGGCACTACGTGGAGTAAGAGAAGTGTGAAAAACCCGAGGCGAAGAAACAGGGGAGAAGAATACGAGGAGCAAGAAAAAAAAAGCAAAATACAAAAACGAGGAGAACACAAGGTGCGAAAATCAGAGGAGGATCAAAAGTGCGGCCCTACGTGGAGTAAGAGAAGTGTGAAAAACGCGAGGCAAAGAAACAGGGGAGAAGAATACGAGGAGCAAGAAAAAAAAAGCAAAATACAAAAACGAGGAGAACACAAGGGGCGAAAATCAGAGGAGGATCAACAGTATGCCACTACGAGGAGCAAGAGAAGTGTGAAAAACCCGAGGCGAAGAAACAGAGGAGAAGAATACGCGGAGCAAGAAAAAAAAGCAAAATACAAAAACGAGGAGAACACAAGGGGCGAAAATCAGAGGAGGATCAAAAGTGTGGCACTACGTGGAGTAAGAGAAGTGTGAAAAACCCAAGGCGAAGAAACAGGGGAGAAGAATACAAGGAGCAAGAAAAAAAAAGCAAAATACAAAAACGAGGAGAACACAAGGGGCGAAAATCAGAGGAGGATCAACAGTATGCCATTACGAGGAGCAAGAGAAGTGTGAAAAACCCGAGGCGAAGAAACAGAGGAGAAGAATACGAGGAGCAAGAAAAAAAAGCAAAATACAAAAACGAGGAGAACACAAGGGGCGAAAATCAGAGGAGGATCAACCGTATGCCACTACGTGGAGTAAGAGAAGTGTGAAAAACCCGAGGCGAAGAAACAGGGGAGAAGAATAAGAGGAGCAAGAAAAAAAAAGCAAAATACAAAAACGAGGAGAACACAAGGGGCGAAAATCAGAGGAGGATCAACAGTATGCCACTACGAGGAGCAAGAGAAGTGTGAAAAACCCGAGGCGAAGAAACAGGGGAGAAGAATACGAGGAGCAAGAAAAAAAAGCAAAATACAAAAACGAGGAGAACACAAGGGGCGAAAATCAGAGGAGGATCAACCGTATGCCACTACGTGCAGTAAGAGAAGTGTGAAAAACCCGAGGCGAAGAAACAGGGGAGAAGAATACGAGGAGCAAGAAAAAAAAAGCAAAATACAAAAACGAGGAGAACACAAGGGGCGAAAATCAGAGGAGGATCAAAAGTGTGGCACTACGTGCAGTAAGAGAAGTGTGAAAAACCCGAGGTGAAGAAACAGGGGAGAAGAATACGAGGAGCAAGAAAAAAAAAGCAAAATACAAAAACGAGGAGAACACAAGGGGCGAAAATCAGAGGAGGATCAAAAGTGTGGCACTACGTGGAGTAAGAGAAGTGTGAAAAACCCGAGGTGAAGAAACAGGGGAGAAGAATACGAGGAGCAAGAAAAAAAAAAGCAAAATACAAAAACGAGGAGAACACAAGGGGCGAAAATCAGAGGAGGATCAACAGTATGCCACTACGAGGAGTAAGAGAAGTGTGAAAAAGCTGATGTGAAGAAACAGGGGAGAAGAATACGAGGAGCAAGAAAAAAAAAGCAAAATACAAAAACGAGGAGAACACAAGGAGCGAAAATCAGAGGAGGATCAACCGTATGCCACTACGTGGAGCAAGAGAAGTGTGAAAAACCCGAGGCGAAGAAACACAGGAGAAGAATACGCGGAGCAAGAAAAAAAAGCAAAATACAAAAACGAGGAGAACACAAGGGGCGAAAATCAGAGGAGGATCAACCGTATGCCACTACGTGAAGTAAGAGAAGTGTGAAAAACCCGAGGCAAAGAAACAGGGGAGAAGAATAAGAGGAGCAAGAAAAAAAAAGCAAAATACAAAAACGAGGAGAACACAAGGGGCGAAAATCAGAGGAGGATCAACAGTATGCCACTACGAGGAGCAAGAGAAGTGTGAAAAACCCGAGGCGAAGAAACAGAGGAGAAGAATACGCGGAGCAAGAAAAAAAAGCAAAATACAAAAACGAGGAGAACACAAGGGGCGAAAATCAGAGGAGGATCAAAAGTGTGGCACTACGTGGAGTAAGAGAAGTGTGAAAAACCCGAGGCGAAGAAACAGGGGAGAAGAATACGAGGAGCAAGAAAAAAAAAAGCAAAATACAAAAACGAGGAGAACACAAGGGCCGAAAATCAGAGGAGGATCAAAAGTGTGGCACTACGTGGAGTAAGAGAAGTGTGAAAAACCCGAGGCGAAGAAACAGGGGAGAAGAATACAAGGAGCACGAAAAAAAAAGCAAAATACAAAAACGAGGAGAACACAAGGGGCGAAAATCAGAGGAGGATCAAAGGTGTGGCACTACGTGGAGTAAGAGAAGTGTGAAAAACCCAAGGCGAAGAAAGAGGGGAGAAGAATACAAGGAGCAAGAAAAAAAAAGCAAAATACAAAAACGAGGAGAACACAAGGGGCGAAAAGCAGAGGAGGATCAACAGTATGCCACTACGAGGAGCAAGAGAAGTGTGAAAAACCCGAGGCGAAGAAACAGAGGAGAAGAATACGAGGAGCAAGAAGAAAAAGCAAAATACAAAAACGAGGAGAACACAAGGGGCGAAAATAAGAGGAGGATCAAAAGTGTGGCACTAGGTGGAGTAAGAGAAGTGTGAAAAACGCGAGGCGAAGAAACAGGGGAGAAGAATACGAGGAGCAAGAAAAAAAAAGCAAAATACAAAAACGAGGAGAACACAAGGGGCGAAAATCAGAGGAGGATCAACAGTATGCCACTACGAGGAGCAAGAGAAGTGGGAAACACACGAGGCGAAGAAACAGGGGAGAAGAATATGAGGAGCAAGAAAAAAAAAGCAAAATACAAAAACGAGGAGAACACAAGGGGCGAAAATCAGAGGAGGATCAACAGTATGCCACTAGGTGGAGTAAGAGAAGTGTGAAAAACGCGAGGAGAAGTAACAGGGGAGAAGAATACGAGGAGCAAGAAAAAAAAAGCAAAATACAAAAACGAGGAGAACACAAGGGGCGAAAATCAGAGGAGGATCAACAGTATGCCACTACGAGGAGTAAGAGAAGTGTGAAAAAGCTGATGTGAAGAAACAGGGGAGAAGAATACGAGGACCAAGAAAAAAAAAGCAAAATACAAAAACGAGGAGAACACAAGGGGCGAAAATCAGAGGAGGATCAACAGTATGCTACTATGAGGAGCAAGAGAAGAATGAAAAACCCGAGGTGAAGAAACAGAGGAGAAGAATACGAGGAGCAAGAAAAAAAAGCAAAATACAAAAACGAGGAGAACACAAGGGGCGAAAATCAGAGGAGGATCAACCGTATGCCACTACGTGGAGTAAGAGAAGTGTGAAAAACCCGAGGCGAAGACGCAGGGGAGAAGAATAAGAGGAGCAAGAAAAAAAAAGCAAAATACAAAAACGAGGAGAACACAAGGGGCGAAAATCAGAGGAGGATCAAAATTGTGGCACTACGTGGAGTAAGAGAAGTGTGAAAAACCCGAGGCGAAGAAACAGGGGAGAAGAATACGAGGAGCAAGAAAAAAAAGCAAAATACAAAAACGAGGAGAACACAAGGGGCGAAAATCAGAGGAGGATCAAAAGTGTGGCATTACGTGGAGTAAGAGAAGTGTGAAAAACCCGAGGCGAAGAAACAGGGGAGAAGAATACGAGGAGCAAGAAAAAGAAAGCAAAATACAAAAAGGAGGAGAACACAAGGGGCGAAAATCAGAGGAGGATCAACAGTATGCCACTACGAGGAGTAAGAGAAGTGTGAAAAAGCTGATGTGAAGAAACAGGGGAGAAGAATACGAGGAGCAAGAAAAAAAAAAGCAAAATACAAAAACGAGGAGAACACAAGTGGCGACAATCAGAGGAGGATCAACAGTATGCCACTACGAGGAGCAAGAGAAGTGTGAAAAACCCGAGGCGAAGAAACAGGGGAGAAGAATACGAGGAGCAAGAAAAAAAAGCAAAATACAAAAACGAGGAGAACACAAGGGGCGAAAATCAGAGGCGGATCAAAAGTGTGGCAATACGTGGAGTAAGAGAAGTGTGAAAAACCCGAGGCGAAGAAACAGGGGAGAAGAATACGAGGAGCAAGAAAAAAAAAGCAAAATACAAAAACGAGGAGAACACAAGGGGCGAAAATCAGAGGAGGATCAACAGTATGCCACTACGTGGAGTAAGAGAAGTGTGAAAAAGCTGATGTGAAGAAACAGGGGAGAAGAATACGAGGAGCAAGAAAAAAAAAAGCAAAATACAAAAACGAGGAGAACACAAGTGGCGACAATCAGAGGAGGATCAACAGTATGCCACTACGAGGAGCAAGAGAAGTGTGAAAAACCCGAGGCGAAGAAACAGGGGAGAAGAATACGAGGAGCAAGAAAAAAAAGCAAAATACAAAAACGAGGAGAACACAAGGGGCGAAAATCAGAGGAGGATCAAAAGTGTGGCACTACGTGGAGTAACAGAAGTGTGAAAACCCCGAGCCAAAGAAACAGGGGAGAAGAATACGAGGAGCAAGAAAAAAAAAGCAAAATACAAAAACGAGGAGAACACAAGGGGCGAAAATCAGAGGAGGATCAAAAGTGTGGCACTACGTGGAGTAAGAGAAGTGTGAAAAACCCGAGGCGAAGAAACAGGGGAGAAGAATACGAGGAGCAAGAAAAAAAAAGCAAAATACAAAAACGAGGAGAACACAAGGGGCGAAAATCAGAGGAGGATCCAAAGTGTGGCACTACGTGGAGTAAGAGAAGTGTGAAAAACCCGAGGCGAAGAAGCAGGGGAGAAGAATAAGAGGAGCAAGAAAAAAAAAGCAAAATACAAAAACGAGGAGAACACAAGGGGCGAAAATCAGAGGAGGATCAAAATTGTGGCACTACGTGGAGTAAGAGAAGTGTGAAAAACACGAGGCGAAGAAACAGGGGAGAAGAATACGAGGAGCAAGAAAAAAAAGCAAAATACAAAAACGAGGAGAACACAAGGGGCGAAAATCAGAGGAGGATCAAAAGTGTGGCATTACGTGGAGTAAGAGAAGTGTGAAAAAGCCGAGGCGAAGAAACAGGGGAGAAGAATACGAGGAGCAAGAAAAAGAAAGCAAAATACAAAAAGGAGGAGAACACAAGGGGCGAAAATCAGAGGAGGATCAACAGTATGCCACTACGAGGAGCAAGAGAAGTGTGAAAAACCCGAGGCGACGAAACAGGGGAGAAGAATACGAGGAGCAAGAAAAAAAAAGTAAAATACAAAAACGAGGAGAACACAAGGGGCGAAAATCAGAGGAGGATGAAAAGTGTGGCACTAGGTGGAGTAAGAGAAGCGTGAAAAAGCCGAGGCGAAGAAACAGGGGAGAAGAATACGAGGAGCAAGAAAAAAAAAGCAAAATACAAAAACGAGGAGAACACAAGGGGCGAAAATCAGAGGAGGATCAACCGTATGCCACTACGTGGAGTAAGAGAAGTGTGAAAAAAGCTGATGTGAAGAAACAGGGGAGAAGAATACGAGGAGCAAGAAAAAAAAAGCAAAATACAAAAACGAGGAGAAGACAAGGGGCGAAAATCAGAGGAGGATCAACAGTATGCCACTACGAGGAGCAAGAGAAGCGTGAAAAACACGAGGTGAAGAAACAGAGGAGAAGAATACGAGGAGCAAGAAAAAAAAGCAAAATACAAAAACGAGGAGAACACAAGGGGCGAAAATCAGAGGAGGATCAACCGTATGCCACTACGTGGAGTAAGAGAAGTGTGAAAAACCCGAGGCGAAGAAACAGGGGAGAAGAATACGAGGAGCAAGAAAAAAAAAGCAAAATACAAAAACGAGGAGAACACAAGGGGCGAAAATCAGAGGAGGATCAACAGTATGCCACTACGAGGAGCAAGAGAAGTGGGAAACACACGAGGCGAAGAAACAGGGGAGAAGAATACGAGGAGCAAGAAAAAAAAAGCAAAATACAAAAACGAGGAGAACACAAGGGGCGAAAATCAGAGGAGGATCAACAGTATGCCACTAGGTGGAGTAAGAGAAGTGTGAAAAACCCGAGGCGAAGAAACAGGGGAGAAGAATACGAGGAGCAAGAAAAAAAAAGCAAAATACAAAAACGAGGAGAACACAAGGGGCGAAAATCAGAGGAGGATCAAAAGTGTGGCACTAGGTGGAGTAAGAAAAGTGTGAAAAACCCGAGGCGAAGTAACAGGGGAGAAGAATACGAGGAGCAAGAAAAAAAAAGCAAAATACAAAAACGAGGAGAACACAAGGGGCGAAAATCAGAGGAGGATCAACAGTATGCCACTACGAGGAGTAAGAGAAGTGTGAAAAAGCTGATGTGAAGAAACAGGGGAGAAGAATACGAGGACCAAGAAAAAAAAAGCAAAATACAAAAACGAGGAGAACACAAGGGGCGAAAATCAGAGGAGGATCAACAGTATGCTACTACGAGGAGCAAGAGAAGAATGAGAAACCCGAGGTTAAGAAACAGAGGAGAAGAATACGAGGAGCAAGAAAAAAAAGCAAAATACAAAAACGAGGAGAACACAAGGGGCGAAAATCAGAGGAGGATCAACCGTATGCCACTACGTGGAGTAAGAGAAGTGTGAAAAACCCGAGGCGAAGACGCAGGGGAGAAGAATAAGAGGAGCAAGAAAAAAAAAGCAAAATACAAAAACGAGGAGAACACAAGGGGCGAAAATCAGAGGAGGATCAAAATTGTGGCACTACGTGGAGTAAGAGAAGTGTGAAAAACCCGAGGCGAAGAAACAGGGGAGAAGAATACGAGGAGCAAGAAAAAAAAGCAAAATACAAAAACGAGGAGAACACAAGGGGCGAAAATCAGAGGAGGATCAAAAGTGTGGCATTACGTGGAGTAAGAGAAGTGTGAAAAACCCGAGGCGAAGAAACAGGGGAGAAGAATACGAGGAGCAAGAAAAAGAAAGCAAAATACAAAAAGGAGGAGAACACAAGGGGCGAAAATCAGAGGAGGATCAACAGTATGCCACTACGAGGAGTAAGAGAAGTGTGAAAAAGCTGATGTGAAGAAACAGGGGAGAAGAATACGAGGAGCAAGAAAAAAAAAAGCAAAATACAAAAACGAGGAGAACACAAGTGGCGACAATCAGAGGAGGATCAACAGTATGCCACTACGAGGAGCAAGAGAAGTGTGAAAAACCCGAGGCGAAGAAACAGGGGAGAAGAATACGAGGAGCAAGAAAAAAAAGCAAAATACAAAAACGAGGAGAACACAAGGGGCGAAAATCAGAGGAGGATCAAAAGTGTGGCACTACGTGGAGTAAGAGAAGTGTGAAAAACCCGAGCCAAAGAAACAGGGGAGAAGAATACGAGGAGCAAGAAAAAAAAAGCAAAATACAAAAACGAGGAGAACACAAGGGGCGAAAATCAGAGGAGGATCAAAAGTGTGGCACTACGTGGAGTAAGAGAAGTGTGAAAAACCCGAGGCGAAGAAACAGGGGAGAAGAATACGAGGAGCAAGAAAAAAAAAGCAAAATACAAAAACGAGGAGAACACAAGGGGCGAAAATCAGAGGAGGATCCAAAGTCTGGCACTACGTGGAGTAAGAGAAGTGTGAAAAACCCGAGGCGAAGAAACAGGGGAGAAGAATAAGAGGAGCATGAAAAAAAAAGCAAAATACAAAAACGAGGAGAACACAAGGGGCGAAAATCAGAGGAGGATCAAAAGTGTGGCACTACGAGTAGTAAGAGAAGTGTGAAAAAGCTGATGTGAAGAAACAGGGGAGAAGAATACGAGGAGCAAGAAAAAAAAAGCAAAATACAAAAACGAGGAGAACACAAGTGGCGAAAATCAGAGGAGGATCAACAGTATGCCACTACGAGGAGCAAGAGAAGTGTGAAAAACCCGAGGCGAAGAAACAGGGGAGAAGAATACGAGGAGCAAGAAAAAAAAAGCAAAATACAAAAACGAGGAGAACACAAGGGGCGAAAATCAGAGTAGGATCAACAGTATGCCACTACGAGGTGTAAGAGAAGTGTGAAAAAGCTGATGTGAAGAAACAGGGGAGAAGAATACGAGGAGCAAGGAAAAAAAAGCAAAATACAAAAACGAGGAGAACACAAGGGGCGAAAATCAGAGGAGGATCAACAGTATGCCACTACGAGGAGCAAGAGAAGTGTGAAAAACCCGAGGCGAAGAAACAGGGGAGAAGAATACGAGGAGCAAGAAAAAAAAGCAAAATACAAAAACGAGGAGAACACAAGGGGCGAAAATCAGAGGAGGATCAAAAGTGTGGCACTACGTGGAGTAAGAGACGTGTGAAAAACCGAGCCAAAGAAACAGGGGAGAAGAATACGAGGAGCAAGAAAAAAAAAGCAAAATACAAAAACGAGGAGAACACAAGGGGCGAAAATCAGAGGAGGATCAAAAGTGTGGCACTACGTGGAGTAAGAGAAGTGTGAAAAACCCGAGGCGAAGAAACAGGGGAGAAGAATACGAAGAGCAAGAAAAAAAAAGCAAAATACAAAAACGAGGAGAACACAAGGGGTGAAAATCAGAGGAGGATCCAAAGTGTGGCACTACGTGGAGTAAGAGATGTGAAAAACCCGAGGCGAAGAAACAGGGGAGAAGAATACGAGGAGCAAGAAAAAAAAAGCAAAATACAAAAACGAGGAGAACACAAGGGGCGAAAATCAGAGGAGGATCAACAGTATGCCACTACGAGGAGTAAGAGAAGTGTGAAAAAGCTGATGTGAAGAAACAGGGGAGAAGAATACGAGGAGCAAGAAAAAAAAAGCAAAATACAAAAACGAGGAGAACACAAGGGGCGAAAATCAGAGGAGGATCAACAGTATGCCACTACGAGGAGCAAGAGAAGTGTGAAAAACACGAGGTGAAGAAACAGAGGAGAAGAATACGAGGAGCAAGAAAAAAAAGCAAAATACAAAAACGAGGAGAACACAAGGGGCGAAAATCAGAGGAGGATCAACCGTATGCCACTACGTGGAGTAAGAGAAGTGTGAAAAACCCGAGGCGAAGAAACAGGGGAGAAGAATACGAGGAGCAAAAAAAAAAAAGCAAAATACAAAAACGAGGAGAACACAAGGGGCGAAAATCAGAGGAGGATCAAAAGTGTGGCACTACGTGGAGTAAGAGAAGTGTGAAAAACCCGAGGCGAATAAACAGGGGAGAAGAATACGAGGAGCAAGAAAAAAAAGCAAAATACAAAAACGAGGAGAACACAAGGGGCGAAAATCAGAAGAGGATCAAATGGGTGGCACTACGTGGAGTAAGAGAAGTGTGAAAAACCCGAGGCGAAGAAACAGGGGAGAAGAATACGAGGAGCAAGAAAAAAAAAGCAAAATACAAAAACGAGGAGAACACAAGGGGCGAAAATCAGAGGAGGATCAAAAGTGTGGCACTACGTGGAGTAAGAGAAGTGTGAAAAACCCGAGGCGAAGAAACAGGGGAGAAGAATACGAGGAGCAAGAAAAAAAAAGCAAAATACAAAAACGAGGAGAACACAAGGGGCGAAAATCAGAGGAGGATCCAAAGTGTGGCACTACGTGGAGTAAGAGAAGTGTGAAAAACCCGAGGCGAAGAAACAGGGGAGAAGAATAAGAGGAGCATGAAAAAAAAGCAAAATACAAAAACGAGGAGAACACAAGGGGCGAAAATCAGAGGAGGATCAAAAGTGTGGCACTACGAGTAGTAAGAGAAGTGTGAAAAAGCTGATGTGAAGAAACAGGGGAGAAGAATACGAGGAGCAAGAAAAAAAAAGCAAAATACAAAAACGAGGAGAACACAAGTGGCGAAAATCAGAGGAGGATCAACAGTATGCCACTACGAGGAGCAAGAGAAGTGTGAAAAACCCGAGGCGAAGAAACAGGGGAGAAGAATACGAGGAGCAAGAAAAAAAAAGCAAAATACAAAAACGAGGAGAACACAAGGGGCGAAAATCAGAGTAGGATCAACAGTATGCCACTACGAGGTGTAAGAGAAGTGTGAAAAAGCTGATGTGAAGAAACAGGGGAGAAGAATACGAGGAGCAAGGAAAAAAAAGCAAAATACAAAAACGAGGAGAACACAAGGGGCGAAAATCAGAGGAGGATCAACAGTATGCCACTACGAGGAGCAAGAGAAGTGTGAAAAAACCGAGGCGAAGAAACAGGGGAGAAGAATACGAGGAGCAAGAAAAAAAAGCAAAATACAAAAACGAGGAGAACACAAGGGGCGAAAATCAGAGGAGGATCAAAAGTGTGGCACTACGTGGAGTAAGAGACGTGTGAAAAACCGAGCCAAAGAAACAGGGGAGAAGAATACGAGGAGCAAGAAAAAAAAAGCAAAATACAAAAACGAGGAGAACACAAGGGGCGAAAATCAGAGGAGGATCAAAAGTGTGGCACTACGTGGAGTAAGAGAAGTGTGAAAAACCCGAGGCGAAGAAACAGGGGAGAAGAATACGAAGAGCAAGAAAAAAAAAGCAAAATACAAAAACGAGGAGAACACAAGGGGTGAAAATCAGAGGAGGATCCAAAGTGTGGCACTACGTGGAGTAAGAGATGTGAAAAACCCGAGGCGAAGAAACAGGGGAGAAGAATACGAGGAGCAAGAAAAAAAAAGCAAAATACAAAAACGAGGAGAACACAAGGGGCGAAAATCAGAGGAGGATCAACAGTATGCCACTACGAGGAGTAAGAGAAGTGTGAAAAAGCTGATGTGAAGAAACAGGGGAGAAGAATACGAGGAGCAAGAAAAAAAAAGCAAAATACAAAAACGAGGAGAACACAAGGGGCGAAAATCAGAGGAGGATCAACAGTATGCCACTACGAGGAGCAAGAGAAGTGTGAAAAACACGAGGTGAAGAAACAGAGGAGAAGAATACGAGGAGCAAGAAAAAAAAGCAAAATACAAAAACGAGGAGAACACAAGGGGCGAAAATCAGAGGAGGATCAACCGTATGCCACTACGTGGAGTAAGAGAAGTGTGAAAAACCCGAGGCGAAGAAACAGAGGAGAAGAATACGAGGAGCAAGAAAAAAAAAGCAAAATACAAAAACGAGGAGAACACAAGGGGCGAAAATCAGAGGAGGATCAACCGTATGCCACTACGTGGAGTAAGAGAAGTGTGAAAAACCCGAGGCGAAGAAACAGGGGAGAAGAATACGAGGAGCAAGAAAAAAAAAGCAAAATACAAAAACGAGGAGAACACAAGGGGCGAAAATCAGAGGAGGATCAAAAGTGTGGCACTACGTGGAGTAAGAGAAGTGTGAAAAACCCGAGGCGAAGAAACAGGGGAGAAGAATACGAGGAGCAAGAAAAAAAAGCAAAATACAAAAACGAGGAGAACACAAGGGGCGAAAATCAGAAGAGGATCAAAAGGGTGGCACTACGTGGAGTAAGAGAAGTGTGAAAAACCCGAGGCGAAGAAACAGGGGAGAAGAATACGAGGAGCAAGAAAAAAAAAGCAAAATACAAAAACGAGGAGAACACAAGGGGCGAAAATCAGAGGAGGATCAAAAGTGTGGCACTACGTGGAGTAAGAGAAGTGTGAAAAACCCGAGGCGAAGAAACAGGGGAGAAGAATACGAGGAGCAAGAAAAAAAAAGCAAAATACAAAAACGAGGAGAACACAAGGGGCGAAAATCAGAGGAGGATCCAAAGTGTGGCACTACGTGGAGTAAGAGAAGTGTGAAAAACCCGAGGCGAAGAAACAGGGGAGAAGAATAAGAGGAGCATGAAAAAAAAAGCAAAATACAAAAACGAGGAGAACACAAGGGGCGAAAATCAGAGGAGGATCAAAAGTGTGGCACTACGAGTAGTAAGAGAAGTGTGAAAAAGCTGATGTGAAGAAACAGGGGAGAAGAATACGAGGAGCAAGAAAAAAAAAGCAAAATACAAAAACGAGGAGAACACAAGTGGCAAAAATCAGAGGAGGATCAACAGTATGCCACTACGAGGAGCAAGAGAAGTGTGAAAAACCCGAGGCGAAGAAACAGGGGAGAAGAATACGAGGAGCAAGAAAAAAAAAGCAAAATACAAAAACGAGGAGAACACAAGGGGCGAAAATCAGAGTAGGATCAACAGTATGCCACTACGAGGAGTAAGAGAAGTGTGAAAAAGCTGATGTGAAGAAACAGGGGAGAAGAATACGAGGAGCAAGGAAAAAAAAGCAAAATACAAAAACGAGGAGAACACAAGGGGCGAAAATCAGAGGAGGATCAACAGTATGCCACTACGAGGAGCAAGAGAAGTGTGAAAAACCCGAGGCGAAGAAACAGGGGAGAAGAATACGAGGAGCAAGAAAAAAAAGCAAAATACAAAAACGAGGAGAACACAAGGGGCGAAAATCAGAGGAGGATCAAAAGTGTGGCAATACGTGGAGTAAGAGACGTGTGAAAAACCGAGCCAAAGAAACAGGGGAGAAGAATACGAGGAGCAAGAAAAAAAAAGCAAAAAACAAAAACGAGGAGAACACAAGGGGCGAAAATCAGAGGAGGATCAAAAGTGTGGCACTACGTGGAGTAAGAGAAGTGTGAAAAACCCGAGGCGAAGAAACAGGGGAGAAGAATACGAAGAGCAAGAAAAAAAAAGCAAAATACAAAAACGAGGAGAACACAAGGGGTGAAAATCAGAGGAGGATCCAAAGTGTGGCACTACGTGGAGTAAGAGATGTGAAAAACCCGAGGCGAAGAAACAGGGGAGAAGAATACGAGGAGCAAGAAAAAAAAAGCAAAATACAAAAACGAGGAGAACACAAGGGGCGAAAATCAGAGGAGGATCAACAGTATGCCACTACGAGGAGCAAGAGAAGTGTGAAAAACCCGAGGCGAAGAAACAGGGGAGAAGAATACGAGGAGCAAGAAAAAAAAGCAAAATACAAAAACGAGGAGAACACAAGGGGCGAAAATCAGAAGAGGATCAAAAGGGTGGCACTACGTGGAGTAAGAGAAGTGTGAAAAACCCGAGGCGAAGAAACAGGGGAGAAGAATACGAGCAGCAAGAAAAAAAAAGCAAAATACAAAAACGAGGAGAACACAAGGGGCGAAAATCAGAGGAGGATCAAAAGTGTGGAACTACGTGGAGTAAGAGAAGTGTGAAAAACCCGAGGCGAAGAAACAGGGGAGAAGAATAAGAGGAGCAAGAAAAAAAAAGCAAAATACAAAAACGAGGAGAACACAAGGGGCG
This sequence comes from Cervus elaphus, assembly GCF_910594005.1. Classification (NCBI taxonomy): domain Eukaryota; kingdom Metazoa; phylum Chordata; class Mammalia; order Artiodactyla; family Cervidae; genus Cervus; species Cervus elaphus. Next base: position 14,459,979 of record NC_057848.1, on the reverse strand, counting down.
AAAATCAGAGGAGGATCACCAGTATGCCACTACGAGGAGTAAGAGAAGTGTGAAAAAGCTGATGTGAAGAAACAGGGGAGAAGAATACGAGGAGCAAGAAAAAAAAAGCAAAATACAAAAACGAGGAGAACACAAGGGGCGAAAATCAGAGGAGGATCAACAGTATGCCACTAGGTGGAGTAAGAGAAGTGTGAAAAACCCGAGGCGAAGAAACAGGGGAGAAGAATACGAGGAGCAAGAAAAAAAAAGCAAAATACAAAAACGAGGAGAACAAAAGGGGCGAAAATCAGAGGAGGATCAACAGTATGCCACTACGAGGAGCAAGAGAAGTGTGAAAACCCGAGGCGAAGAAACAGGGGAGAAGAATACGAGGAGCAAGAAAAAAAAGCAAAATACAAAAACGAGGAGAACACAAGGGGCGAAAATCAGAGGAGGATCAACAGTATGCCACTACGTGGAGTAAGAGAAGTGTGAAAAACCCGAGGCAAAGAATCAGGGGAGAAGAATACGAGGAGCAAGAAAAAAAAAGCAAAATACAAAAACGAGGAGAACACAAGGGGTGAAAATCAGAGGAGGATCAAAAGTGTGGCACTACGTGGAGTAAGAGAAGTGTGAAAAACCTGAGGCGAAGAAACAGGGGAGAAGAATACGAGGAGCAAGAAAAAAAAAGCAAAATACAAAAACGAGGAGAACACAAGGGGCGAAAATCAGAGGAGGATCAAAAGTGTGGCACTAGGTGGAGTAAGAGAAGTGTGAAAAACCCGACGCGAAGAAACAGGGGAGAAGAATACGAGGAGCAAGAAAAAAAAGCAAAATACAAAAACGAGGAGAACACAAGGGGCGAAAATCAGAGAAGGATCAAAATTGTGGCACTACGTGGAGTAAGAGAAGTGTGAAAAACCCAAGGCGAAGAAACAGGGGAGAAGAATACGAGGAGCAAGAAAAAAAAAGCAAAAAACAAAAACGAGGAGAACACAAGGGGCGAAAATCAGAGGAGGATCAAAAGTGTGGCACTACGTGGAGTAAGAGAAGTGTGAAAAACCCGAGGCGAAGAAACAGGGGAGAAGAATACGAGGAGCAAGAAAAAAAAAGCAAAATACAAAAACGAGGAGAACACAAGGGGCGAAAATCAGAGGAGGATCAACAGTATGCCACTACGAGGAGCAAGAGAAGTGTGAAAAACCCGAGGCGAAGAAACAGAGGAGAAGAATACGCGGAACAAGAAAAAAAAGCAAAATACAAAAACGAGGAGAACACAAGGGGCGAAAATCAGAGGAGGATCAACCATATGTCACTCCGTGGAGTAAGAGAAGTGTGAAAAACCCGAGGCGAAGAAACAGGGGAGAAGAATAAGAGGAGCAAGAAAAAAAAAGCAAAATACAAAAACGAGGAGAACACAAGGGGCGAAAATCAGAGGAGGATCAACAGTACGCCACTACGAGGAGCAAGAGAAGTGTGAAAAATCCGAGGCGAAGAAACAGGGGAGAAGAATACGAGGAGCAAGAAAAAAAAGCAAAATACATAAACGAGGAGAACACAAGGGGCGAAAATCAGAGGAGGATCAACAGTATGCCACTACGTGGAGTAAGAGAAGTGTGAAAAACCCGAGACGAAGAAACAGGGGAGAAGAATACGAGGAGCAAGAAAAAAAAAAGCAAAATACAAAAACGAGGAGAACACAAGGGGCGAAAATCAGAGGAGGATCAAAAGTATGGCACTACGAGGAGGAAGAGAAGTGTGAAAAACCCGAGGCGAAGAAACAGGGGAGAAGAATACGAGGAGCAAGAAAAAAGAAGCAAAATACAAAAATGAGGAGAACACAAGGGGCGAAAATCAGAGGAGGATCAACAGTATGCCACTACGAGGAGCAAGAGAAGTGTGAAAAACCCGAGGCGAAGAAACAGGGGAGAAGAATACGAGGAGCAAGAAAAAAAAAGCAAAATACAAAAACGAGGAGAACACAAGGGGCGAAAATCAGAGTAGGATCAACAGTATGCCACTACGAGGAGTAAGAGAAGTGTGAAAAAGCTGATGTGAAGAAACAGGGGAGAAGAATACGAGGAGCAAGAAAAAAAAAGCAAAATACAAAAACGAGGAGAACACAAGGGGCGAAAATCAGAGGAGGATCAACAGTATGCCACTAGGTGGAGTAAGAGAAGTGTGAAAAACCCGAGGCGAAGAAACAGGGGAGAAGAATACGAGGAGCAAGAAAAAAAAAGCAAAATACAAAAACGAGGAGAACACAAGGGGCGAAAATCAGAGGAGGATCAACAGTATGCCACTACGAGGAGCAAGGGAAGTGTGAAAAACCCGAGGCGAAGAAACAGGGGAGAAGAATACGAGGAGCAAGAAAAAAAAGCAAAATACAAAAACGAGGAGAACACAAGGGGCGAAAATCAGAGGAGGATCAACAGTATGCCACTACGTGGAGTAAGAGAAGTGTGAAAAACCCGAGGCAAAGAAACAGGGGAGAAGAATACGAGGAGCAAGAAAAAAAAAGCAAAATACAAAAACGAGGAGAACACAAGGGGCGAAAATCAGAGGAGGATCAAAAGTGTGGCACTACGTGGAGTAAGAGAAGTGTGAAAAACCCGAGGCGAAGAAACAGGGGAGAAGAATACGAGGAGCAAGAAAAAAAAAGCAAAATACAAAAACGAGGAGAACACAAGGGGCGAAAATCAGAGGAGGATCAAAAGTGTGGCACTAGGTGGAGTAAGAGAAGTGTGAAAAACCCGAGGCGAAGAAACAGGGGAGAAGAATACGAGGAGCAAGAAAAAAAAGCAAAATACAAAAACGAGGAGAACACAAGGGGCGAAAATCAGAGAAGGATCAAAATTGTGGCACTACGTGGAGTAAGAGAAGTGTGAAAAACCCGAGGCGAAGAAACAGGGGAGAAGAATACGAGGAGCAAGAAAAAAAAAGCAAAATACAAAAACGAGGAGAACACAAGGGGCGAAAAACAGAGGAGGATCAAAAGTGTGGCACTACGTGGAGTAAGAGAAGTGTGAAAAACCCTAGGCGAAGAAACAGGGGAGAAGAATACGAGGAGCAAGAAAAAAAAAGCAAAATACAAAAACGAGGAGAACACAAGGGGCGAAAATCAGAGGAGGATCAACAGTATGCCACTACGAGGAGCAAGAGAAGTGTGAAAAACCCGAGGCGAAGAAACAGAGGAGAAGAATACGAGGAGCAAGAAAAAAAAGCAAAATACAAAAACGAGGAGAACACAAGGGGCGAAAATCAGAGGAGGATCAACCATATGTCACTCCGTGGAGTAAGAGAAGTGTGAAAAACCCGAGGAGAAGAAACAGGGGAGAAGAATAAGAGGAGCAAGAAAAAAAAAGCAAAATACAAAAACGACGGGAACACAAGGGGCGAAAATCAGAGGAGGATCAACAGTACGCCACTACGAGGAGCAAGAGAAGTGTGAAAAATCCGAGGCGAAGAAACAGGGGAGAAGAATACGAGGAGCAAGAAAAAAAAGCAAAATACATAAACGAGGAGAACACAAGGGGCGAAAATCAGAGGAGGATCAACAGTATGCCACTACGTGGAGTAAGAGAAGTGTGAAAAACCCGAGATGAAGAAACAGGGGAGAAGAATACGAGGAGCAACAAAAAAAAAAGCAAAATACAAAAACGAGGAGAACACAAGGGGCGAAAATCAGAGGAGGATCAAAAGTGTGGCACTACGAGGAGTAAGAGAAGTGTGAAAAACCCGAGGCGAAGAAACAGGGGAGAAGAATACGAGGAGCAAGAAAAAAAAAGCAAAATACAAAAACGAGGAGAACACAAGGGGCGAAAATCAGAGGAGGATCAACAGTATGCCACTACGAGGAGCAAGAGAAGTGTGAAAAACCCGAGGTGAAGAAACAGGGGAGAAGAATACGAGGAGCAAGAAAAAAAAAGCAAAATACAAAAACGAGGAGAACACAAGGGGCGAAAATCAGAGTAGGATCAACAGTATGCCACTACGAGGAGTAAGAGAAGTGTGAAAAAGATGATGTGAAGAAACAGGGGAGAAGAATACGAGGAGTAAGAAAAAAAAAGCAAAATACAAAAACGAGGAGAACACAAGGGGCGAAAATCAGAGGAGGATCAAAAGTGTGGCACTACGAGGAGTAAGAGAAGTGTGAAAAACCCGAGGCGAAGAAACAGGGGAGAAGAATACGAGGAGCAAGAAAAAAAAAGCAAAATACAAAAACGAGGAGAACACAAGGGGCGAAAATCAGAGGAGGATCAACAGTATGCCACTACGAGGAGCAAGGGAAGTGTGAAAAACCCGAGGCGAAGAAACAGGGGAGAAGAATACGAGGAGCAAGAAAAAAAAGCAAAATACAAAAACGAGGAGAACACAAGGGGCGAAAATCAGAGGAGGATCAACAGTATGCCACTACGTGGAGTAAGAGAAGTGTGAAAAACCCGAGGCGAAGAAACAGGGGAGAAGAATACGAGGAGCAAGAAAAAAAAAGCAAAATACAAAAACGAGGAGAACACAAGGGGCGAAAATCAGAGGAGGATCCAAAGTGTGGCACTACGTGGAGTAAGAGAAGTGTGAAAAACCCGAGGCGAAGAAACAGGGGAGAAGAATAAGAGGAGCATGAAAAAAAAAGCAAAATACAAAAACGAGGAGAACACAAGGGGCGAAAATCAGAGGAGGATCAAAAGTGTGGCACTACGAGTAGTAAGAGAAGTGTGAAAAAGCTGATGTGAAGAAACAGGGGAGAAGAATACGAGGAGCAAGAAAAAAAAAGCAAAATACAAAAACGAGGAGAACACAAGTGGCGAAAATCAGAGGAGGATCAACAGTATGCCACTACGAGGAGCAAGAGAAGTGTGAAAAACCCGAGGCGAAGAAACAGGGGAGAAGAATACGAGGAGCAAGAAAAAAAAAGCAAAATACAAAAACGAGGAGAACACAAGGGGCGAAAATCAGAGTAGGATCAACAGTATGCCACTACGAGGAGTAAGAGAAGTGTGAAAAAGCTGATGTGAAGAAACAGGGGAGAAGAATACGAGGAGCAAGGAAAAAAAAGCAAAATACAAAAACGAGGAGAACACAAGGGGCGAAAATCAGAGGAGGATCAACAGTATGCCACTACGAGGAGCAAGAGAAGTGTGAAAAACCCGAGGCGAAGAAACAGGGGAGAAGAATACGAGGAGCAAGAAAAAAAAGCAAAATACAAAAACGAGGAGAACACAAGGGGCGAAAATCAGAGGAGGATCAAAAGTGTGGCAATACGTGGAGTAAGAGACGTGTGAAAAACCGAGCCAAAGAAACAGGGGAGAAGAATACGAGGAGCAAGAAAAAAAAAGCAAAATACAAAAACGAGGAGAACACAAGGGGCGAAAATCAGAGGAGGATCAAAAGTGTGGCACTACGTGGAGTAAGAGAAGTGTGAAAAACCCGAGGCGAAGAAACAGGGGAGAAGAATACGAAGAGCAAGAAAAAAAAAGCAAAATACAAAAACGAGGAGAACACAAGGGGTGAAAATCAGAGGAGGATCCAAAGTGTGGCACTACGTGGAGTAAGAGATGTGAAAAACCCGAGGCGAAGAAACAGGGGAGAAGAATACGAGGAGCAAGAAAAAAAAAGCAAAATACAAAAACGAGGAGAACACAAGGGGCGAAAATCAGAGGAGGATCAACAGTATGCCACTACGAGGAGCAAGAGAAGTGTGAAAAACCCGAGGCGAAGAAACAGGGGAGAAGAATACGAGGAGCAAGAAAAAAAAGCAAAATACAAAAACGAGGAGAACACAAGGGGCGAAAATCAGAAGAGGATCAAAAGGGTGGCACTACGTGGAGTAAGAGAAGTGTGAAAAACCCGAGGCGAAGAAACAGGGGAGAAGAATACGAGCAGCAAGAAAAAAAAAGCAAAATACAAAAACGAGGAGAACACAAGGGGCGAAAATCAGAGGAGGATCAAAAGTGTGGAACTACGTGGAGTAAGAGAAGTGTGAAAAACCCGAGGCGAAGAAACAGGGGAGAAGAATAAGAGGAGCAAGAAAAAAAAAGCAAAATACAAAAACGAGGAGAACACAAGGGGCGAAAATCAGAGGAGGATCACCAGTATGCCACTACGAGGAGTAAGAGAAGTGTGAAAAAGCTGATGTGAAGAAACAGGGGAGAAGAATACGAGGAGCAAGAAAAAAAAAGCAAAATACAAAAACGAGGAGAACACAAGGGGCGAAAATCAGAGGAGGATCAACAGTATGCCACTAGGTGGAGTAAGAGAAGTGTGAAAAACCCGAGGCGAAGAAACAGGGGAGAAGAATACGAGGAGCAAGAAAAAAAAAGCAAAATACAAAAACGAGGAGAACAAAAGGGGCGAAAATCAGAGGAGGATCAACAGTATGCCACTACGAGGAGCAAGAGAAGTGTGAAAACCCGAGGCGAAGAAACAGGGGAGAAGAATACGAGGAGCAAGAAAAAAAAGCAAAATACAAAAACGAGGAGAACACAAGGGGCGAAAATCAGAGGAGGATCAACAGTATGCCACTACGTGGAGTAAGAGAAGTGTGAAAAACCCGAGGCAAAGAATCAGGGGAGAAGAATACGAGGAGCAAGAAAAAAAAAGCAAAATACAAAAACGAGGAGAACACAAGGGGTGAAAATCAGAGGAGGATCAAAAGTGTGGCACTACGTGGAGTAAGAGAAGTGTGAAAAACCCGAGGCGAAGAAACAGGGGAGAAGAATACGAGGAGCAAGAAAAAAAAAGCAAAATACAAAAACGAGGAGAACACAAGGGGCGAAAATCAGAGGAGGATCAAAAGTGTGGCACTAGGTGGAGTAAGAGAAGTGTGAAAAACCCGACGCGAAGAAACAGGGGAGAAGAATACGAGGAGCAAGAAAAAAAAGCAAATACAAAAACGAGGAGAACACAAGGGGCGAAAATCAGAGGAGGATCAAAAGTGTGGCACTACGTGGAGTAAGAGAAGTGTGAAAAACCCGAGGCGAAGAAACAGGGGAGAAGAATACGAGGAGCAAGAAAAAAAAAGCAAAAAACAAAAACGAGGAGAACACAAGGGGCGAAAATCAGAGGAGGATCAAAAGTGTGGCACTACGTGGAGTAAGAGAAGTGTGAAAAACCCGAGGCGAAGAAACAGGGGAGAAGAATACGAGGAGCAAGAAAAAAAAAGCAAAATACAAAAACGAGGAGAACACAAGGGGCGAAAATCAGAGGAGGATCAACAGTATGCCACTACGAGGAGCAAGAGAAGTGTGAAAAACCCGAGGCGAAGAAACAGAGGAGAAGAATACGCGGAGCAAGAAAAAAAAGCAAAATACAAAAACGAGGAGAACACAAGGGGCGAAAATCAGAGGAGGATCAACCATATGTCACTCCGTGGAGTAAGAGAAGTGTGAAAAACCCGAGGCGAAGAAACAGGGGAGAAGAATAAGAGGAGCAAGAAAAAAAAAGCAAAAAACAAAAACGAGGAGAACACAAGGGGCGAAAATCAGAGGAGGATCAACAGTACGCCACTACGAGGAGCAAGAGAAGTGTGAAAAATCCGAGGCGAAGAAACAGGGGAGAAGAATACGAGGAGCAAGAAAAAAAAGCAAAATACATAAACGAGGAGAACACAAGGGGCGAAAATCAGAGGAGGATCAACAGTATGCCACTACGTGGAGTAAGAGAAGTGTGAAAAACCCGAGACGAAGAAACAGGGGAGAAGAATACGAGGAGCAAGAAAAAAAAAAGCAAAATACAAAAACGAGGAGAACACAAGGGGCGAAAATCAGAGGAGGATCAAAAGTGTGGCACTACGAGGAGTAAGAGAAGTGTGAAAAACCCGAGGCGAAGAAACAGGGGAGAAGAATACGAGGAGCAAGAAAAAAGAAGCAAAATACAAAAATGAGGAGAACACAAGGGGCGAAAATCAGAGGAGGATCAACAGTATGCCACTACGAGGAGCAAGAGAAGTGTGAAAAACCCGAGGCGAAGAAACAGGGGAGAAGAATACGAGGAGCAAGAAAAAAAAAGCAAAATACAAAAACGAGGAGAACACAAGGGGCGAAAATCAGAGTAGGATCAACAGTATGCCACTACGAGGAGTAAGAGAAGTGTGAAAAAGCTGATGTGAAGAAACAGGGGAGAAGAATACGAGGAGCATGAAAAAAAAAAGCAAAATACAAAAACGAGGAGAACACAAGGGGCGAAAATCAGAGGAGGATCAACAGTATGCCACTAGGTGGAGTAAGAGAAGTGTGAAAAACCCGAGGCGAAGAAACAGGGGAGAAGAATACGAGGAGCAAGAAAAAAAAAGCAAAATACAAAAACGAGGAGAACACAAGGGGCGAAAATCAGAGGAGGATCAACAGTATGCCACTACGAGGAGCAAGGGAAGTGTGAAAAACCCGAGGCGAAGAAACAGGGGAGAAGAATACGAGGAGCAAGAAAAAAAAGCAAAATACAAAAACGAGGAGAACACAAGGGGCGAAAATCAGAGGAGGATCAACAGTATGCCACTACGTGGAGTAAGAGAAGTGTGAAAAACCCGAGGCAAAGAAACAGGGGAGAAGAATACGAGGAGCAAGAAAAAAAAAGCAAAATACAAAAACGAGGAGAACACAAGGGGCGAAAATCAGAGGAGGATCAAAAGTGTGGCACTACGTGGAGTAAGAGAAGTGTGAAAAACCCGAGGCGAAGAAACAGGGGAGAAGAATACGAGGAGCAAGAAAAAAAAAGCAAAATACAAAAACGAGGAGAACACAAGGGGCGAAAATCAGAGGAGGATCAAAAGTGTGGCACTAGGTGGAGTAAGAGAAGTGTGAAAAACCCGAGGCGAAGAAACAGGGGAGAAGAATACGAGGAGCAAGAAAAAAAAGCAAAATACAAAAACGAGGAGAACACAAGGGGCGAAAATCAGAGAAGGATCAAAATTGTGGCACTACGTGGAGTAAGAGAAGTGTGAAAAACCCGAGGCGAAGAAACAGGGGAGAAGAATACGAGGAGCAAGAAAAAAAAAGCAAAATACAAAAACGAGGAGAACACAAGGGGCGAAAATCAGAGGAGGATCAAAAGTGTGGCACTACGTGGAGTAAGAGAAGTGTGAAAAACCCTAGGCGAAGAAACAGGGGAGAAGAATACGAGGAGCAAGAAAAAAAAAGCAAAATACAAAAACGAGGAGAACACAAGGGGCGAAAATCAGAGGAGGATCAACAGTATGCCACTACGAGGAGCAAGAGAAGTGTGAAAAACCCGAGGCGAAGAAACAGAGGAGAAGAATACGAGGAGCAAGAAAAAAAAGCAAAAAACAAAAACGAGGAGAACACAAGGGGCGAAAATCAGAGGAGGATCAACCATATGTCACTCCGTGGAGTAAGAGAAGTGTGAAAAACCCGAGGAGAAGAAACAGGGGAGAAGAATAAGAGGAGCAAGAAAAAAAAAGCAAAATACAAAAACGACGGGAACACAAGGGGCGAAAATCAGAGGAGGATCAACAGTACGCCACTACGAGGAGCAAGAGAAGTGTGAAAAATCCGAGGCGAAGAAACAGGGGAGAAGAATACGAGGAGCAAGAAAAAAAAGCAAAATACAAAAACGAGGAGAACACAAGGGGCGAAAATCAGAGGAGGATCAACAGTATGCCACTACGTGGAGTAAGAGAAGTGTGAAAAACCCGAGATGAAGAAACAGGGGAGAAGAATACGAGGAGCAACAAAAAAAAAAGCAAAATACAAAAACGAGGAGAACACAAGGGGCGAAAATCAGAGGAGGATCAAAAGTGTGGCACTACGAGGAGTAAGAGAAGTGTGAAAAACCCGAGGCGAAGAAACAGGGGAGAAGAATACGAGGAGCAAGAAAAAAGAAGCAAAATACAAAAACGAGGAGAACACAAGGGGCGAAAATCAGAGGAGGATCAACAGTATGCCACTACGAGGAGCAAGAGAAGTGTGAAAAACCCGAGGTGAAGAAACAGGGGAGAAGAATACGAGGAGCAAGAAAAAAAAAGCAAAATACAAAAACGAGGAGAACACAAGGGGCGAAAATCAGAGTAGGATCAACAGTATGCCACTACGAGGAGTAAGAGAAGTGTGAAAAAGCTGATGTGAAGAAACAGGGGAGAAGAATACGAGGAGTAAGAAAAAAAAAGCAAAATACAAAAACGAGGAGAACACAAGGGGCGAAAATCAGAGGAGGATCAAAAGTGTGGCACTACGAGGAGTAAGAGAAGTGTGAAAAACCCGAGGCGAAGAAACAGGGGAGAAGAATACGAGGAGCAAGAAAAAAAAAGCAAAATACAAAAACGAGGAGAACACAAGGGGCGAAAATCAGAGGAGGATCAACAGTATGCCACTACGAGGAGCAAGGGAAGTGTGAAAAACCCGAGGCGAAGAAACAGGGGAGAAGAATACGAGGAGCAAGAAAAAAAAGCAAAATACAAAAACGAGGAGAACACAAGGGGCGAAAACCAGAGGAGGATCAACAGTATGCCACTACGTGGAGTAAGAGAAGTGTGAAAAACACGAGCCAAAGAAACAGGGGAGAAGAATACGAGGAGCAAGAAAAAAAAAGCAAAATACAAAAACGAGGAGAACACAAGGGGCGAAAATCAGAGGAGGATCAAAAGTGTGGCACTACGTGGAGTAAGAGAAGTGTGAAAAACCCGAGGCGAAGAAACAGGGGAGAAGAATACGAGGAGCAAGAAAAAAAAAGCAAAATACAAAAACGAGGAGAACACAAGGGGCGAAAATCAGAGGAGGATTCAAAGTGTGGCACTACGTGGAGTAAGAGAAGTGTGAAAAACCCGAGGCGAAGAAGCAGGGGAGAAGAATAAGAGGAGCAAGAAAAAAAAAGCAAAATACAAAAACGAGGAGAACACAAGGGGCGAAAATCAGAGGAGGATCAAAATTGTGGCAGTACGTGGAGTAAGAGAAGTGTGAAAAACACGAGGCGAAGAAACAGGGGAGAAGAATACGAGGAGCAAGAAAAAAAAGCAAAATACAAAAACGAGGAGAACACAAGGGGCGAAAATCAGAGGAGGATCAAAAGTGTGGCATTACGTGGAGTAAGAGAAGTGTGAAAAACCCGAGGCGAAGAAACAGGGGAGAAGAATACGAGGAGCAAGAAAAAGAAAGCAAAATACAAAAAGGAGGAGAACACAAGGGGCGAAAATCAGAGGAGGATCAACAGTATGCCACTACGAGGAGCAAGAGAAGTGTGAAAAACCCGAGGCGACGAAACAGGGGAGAAGAATACGAGGAGCAAGAAAAAAAAAGTAAAATACAAAAACGAGGAGAACACAAGGGGCGAAAATCAGAGGAGGATCAAACGTGTGGCACTAGGTGGAGTAAGAGAAGCGTGAAAAACCCGAGGCGAAGAAACAGGGGAGAAGAATAAGAGGAGCAAGGAAAAAAAAGCAAAATACAAAAACGAGGAGAACACAAGGGGCGAAAATCAGAGGAGGATCAAAAGTGTGGCAATACGTGGAGTAAGAGAAGTGTGAAAAACCCGAGGTGAAGAAACAGGGGAGAAGAATACGAGGAGCAAGAAAAAAAAAGCAAAATACAAAAACGAGGAGAACACAAGGGGCGAAAATCAGAGGAGGATCAACAGTATGCCACTACGAGGAGTAAGAGAAGTGTGAAAAAGCTGATGTGAAGAAACAGGGGAGAAGAATACGAGGAGCAAGAAAAAAAAAGCAAAATACAAAAACGAGGAGAACACAAGTGGCGACAATCAGAGGAGGATCAAAAGTATGCCACTACGAGGAGCAAGAGAAGTGTGAAAAACCCGAGGCGAAGAAACAGAGGAGAAGAATACGAGGAGCAAGAAAAAAAAGCAAAATACAAAAACGAGGAGAACACAAGGGGCGAAAATCAGAGGAGGATCAAAAGTGTGGCACTACGTGGAGTAAGAGAAGTGTGAAAACCCCGAGCCAAAGAAACAGGGGAGAAGAATACGAGGAGCAAGAAAAAAAAAGCAAAATACAAAAACGAGGAGAACACAAGGGGCGAAAATCAGAGGAGGATCAAAAGTGTGGCACTACGTGGAGTAAGAGAAGTGTGAAAAACCCGAGGCGAAGAAACAGGGGAGAAGAATACGAGGAGCAAGAAAAAAAAAGCAAAATACAAAAACGAGGAGAACACAAGGGGCGAAAATCAGAGGAGGATCAAAAGTGTGGCACTACGTGGAGTAAGAGAAGTGTGAAAAACCCGAGGCGAAGAAGCAGGGGAGAAGAATAAGAGGAGCAAGAAAAAAAAAGCAAAATACAAAAACGAGGAGAACACAAGGGGCGAAAATCAGAGGAGGATCAAAATTGTGGCACTACGTGGAGTAAGAGAAGTGCGAAAAACACGAGGCGAAGAAACAGGGGAGAAGAATACGAGGAGCAAGAAAAAAAAGCAAAATACAAAAACGAGGAGAACACAAGGGGCGAAAATCAGAGGAGGATCAAAAGTGTGGCATTACGTGGAGTAAGAGAAGTGTGAAAAAGCCGAGGCGAAGAAACAGGGGAGAAGAATACGAGGAGCAAGAAAAAGAAAGCAAAATACAAAAAGGAGGAGAACACAAGGGGCGAAAATCAGAGGAGGATCAACCGTATGCCACTACGTGGAGTAAGAGAAGTGTGAAAAACCCGAGGCGAAGAAACAGGGGAGAAGAATACGAGGAGCAAGAAAAAAAAAGCAAAATACAAAAACGAGGAGAAGACAAGGGGCGAAAATCAGAGGAGGATCAACAGTATGCCACTACGAGGAGCAAGAGAAGCGTGAAAAACACGAGGTGAAGAAACAGAGGAGAAGAATACGAGGAGCAAGAAAAAAAAGCAAAATACAAAAACGAGGAGAACACAAGGGGCGAAAATCAGAGGAGGATCAACCGTATGCCACTACGTGGAGTAAGAGAAGTGTGAAAAACCCGAGGCGAAGAAACAGGGGAGAAGAATACGAGGAGCAAGAAAAAGAAAGCAAAATACAAAAAGGAGGAGAACACAAGGGGCGAAAATCAGAGGAGGATCAACAGTATGCCACTACGAGGAGCAAGAGAAGTGGGAAACACACGAGGCGAAGAAACAGGGGAGAAGAATACGAGGAGCAAGAAAAAAAAAGCAAAATACAAAAACGAGGAGAACACAAGGGGCGAAAATCAGAGGAGGATCAACAGTATGCCACTAGGTGGAGTAAGAGAAGTGTGAAAAACCCGAGGCGAAGAAACAGGGGAGAAGAATACGAGGAGCAAGAAAAAAAAAGCAAAATACAAAAACGAGGAGAACACAAGGGGCGAAAATCAGAGGAGGATCAAAAGTGTGGCACTAGGTGGAGTAAGAAAAGTGTGAAAAACCCGAGGCGAAGTAACAGGGGAGAAGAATACGAGGAGCAAGAAAAAAAAAGCAAAATACAAAAACGAGGAGAACACAAGGGGCGAAAATCAGAGAAGGATCAACAGTATGCCACTACGAGGAGTAAGAGAAGTGTGAAAAAGCTGATGTGAAGAAACAGGGGAGAAGAATACGAGGAGCAAGAAAAAAAAAGCAAAATACAAAAACGAGGAGAACACAAGGGGCGAAAATCAGAGGAGGATCAACAGTATGCTACTACGAGGAGCAAGAGAAGAATGAGAAACCCGAGGTTAAGAAACAGAGGAGAAGAATACGAGGAGCAAGAAAAAAAAGCAAAATACAAAAACGACGAGAACACAAGGGGCGAAAATCAGAGGAGGATCAACCGTATGCCACTACGTGGAGTAAGAGAAGTGTGAAAAACCCGAGGCGAAGACGCAGGGGAGAAGAATAAGAGGAGCAAGAAAAAAAAAGCAAAATACAAAAACGAGGAGAACACAAGGGGCGAAAATCAGAGGAGGATCAAAATTGTGGCACTACGTGGAGTAAGAGAAGTGTGAAAAACCCGAGGCGAAGAAACAGGGGAGAAGAATACGAGGAGCAAGAAAAAAAAGCAAAATACAAAAACGAGGAGAACACAAGGGGCGAAAATCAGAGGAGGATCAAAAGTGTGGCATTACGTGGAGTAAGAGAAGTGTGAAAAACCCGAGGCGAAGAAACAGGGGAGAAGAATACGAGGAGCAAGAAAAAGAAAGCAAAATACAAAAAGGAGGAGAACACAAGGGGCGAAAATCAGAGGAGGATCAACAGTATGCCACTACGAGGAGTAAGAGAAGTGTGAAAAAGCTGATGTGAAGAAACAGGGGAGAAGAATACGAGGAGCAAGAAAAAAAAAGCAAAATACAAAAACGAGGAGAACACAAGGGGCGAAAATCAGAGGAGGATCAACCGTATGCCACTACGTGGAGTAAGAGAAGTGTGAAAAACCCGAGGCGAAGAAACAGGGGAGAAGAATACGAGGAGCAAGAAAAAAAAAGCAAAATACAAAAACGAGGAGAACACAAGGGGCGAAAATCAGAGGAGGATCAAAAGTGTGGCACTACGTGGAGTAAGAGAAGTGTGAAAAACCCGAGGCGAAGAAACAGGGGAGAAGAATACGAGGAGCAAGAAAAAAAAGCAAAATACAAAAACGAGGAGAACACAAGGGGCGAAAATCAGAAGAGGATCAAATGGGTGGCACTACGTGGAGTAAGAGACGTGTGAAAAACCCGAGGCGAAGAAACAGGGGAGAAGAATACGAGGAGCAAGAAAAAAAAAGCAAAATACAAAAACGAGGAGAACACAAGGGGCGAAAATCAGAGGAGGATCAAAAGTGTGGCACTACGTGGAGTAAGAGAAGTGTGAAAAACCCGAGGCGAAGAAACAGGGGAGAAGAATACGAGGAGCAAGAAAAAAAAAGCAAAATACAAAAACGAGGAGAACACAAGGGGCGAAAATCAGAGGAGGATCCAAAGTGTGGCACTACGTGGAGTAAGAGAAGTGTGAAAAACCCGAGGCGAAGAAACAGGGGAGAAGAATAAGAGGAGCATGAAAAAAAAAGCAAAATACAAAAACGAGGAGAACACAAGGGGCGAAAATCAGAGGAGGATCAAAAGTGTGGCACTACGAGTAGTAAGAGAAGTGTGAAAAAGCTGATGTGAAGAAACAGGGGAGAAGAATACGAGGAGCAAGAAAAAAAAAGCAAAATACAAAAACGAGGAGAACACAAGGGGCGAAAATCAGAGGAGGATCAACAGTATGCCACTACGAGGAGCAAGAGAAGTGTGAAAAACCCGAGGCGAAGAAACAGGGGAGAAGAATACGAGGAGCAAGAAAAAAAAAGCAAAATACAAAAACGAGGAGAACACAAGGGGCGAAAATCAGAGTAGGATCAACAGTATGCCACTACGAGGTGTAAGAGAAGTGTGAAAAAGCTGATGTGAAGAAACAGGGGAGAAGAATACGAGGAGCAAGGAAAAAAAAGCAAAATACAAAAACGAGGAGAACACAAGGGGCGAAAATCAGAGGAGGATCAACAGTATGCCACTACGAGGAGCAAGAGAAGTGTGAAAAACCCGAGGCGAAGAAACAGGGGAGAAGAATACGAGGAGCAAGAAAAAAAAGCAAAATACAAAAACGAGGAGAACACAAGGGGCGAAAATCAGAGGAGGATCAAAAGTGTGGCACTACGTGGAGTAAGAGACGTGTGAAAAACCGAGCCAAAGAAACAGGGGAGAAGAATACGAGGAGCAAGAAAAAAAAAGCAAAATACAAAAACGAGGAGAACACAAGGGGCGAAAATCAGAGGAGGATCAAAAGTGTGGCACTACGTGGAGTAAGAGAAGTGTGAAAAACCCGAGGCGAAGAAACAGGGTAGAAGAATACGAAGAGCAAGAAAAAAAAAGCAAAATACAAAAACGAGGAGAACACAAGGGGTGAAAATCAGAGGAGGATCCAAAGTGTGGCACTACGTGGAGTAAGAGATGTGAAAAACCCGAGGCGAAGAAACAGGGGAGAAGAATACGAGGAGCAAGAAAAAAAAAGCAAAATACAAAAACGAGGAGAACACAAGGGGCGAAAATCAGAGGAGGATCAACAGTATGCCACTACGAGGAGTAAGAGAAGTGTGAAAAAGCTGATGTGAAGAAACAGGGGAGAAGAATACGAGGAGCAAGAAAAAAAAAGCAAAATACAAAAACGAGGAGAACACAAGGGGCGAAAATCAGAGGAGGATCAACAGTATGCCACTACGAGGAGCAAGAGAAGTGTGAAAAACACGAGGTGAAGAAACAGAGGAGAAGAATACGAGGAGCAAGAAAAAAAAGCAAAATACAAAAACGAGGAGAACACAAGGGGCGAAAATCAGAGGAGGATCAACCGTATGCCACTACGTGGAGTAAGAGAAGTGTGAAAAACCCGAGGCGAAGAAACAGAGGAGAAGAATACGAGGAGCAAGAAAAAAAAGCAAAATACAAAAACGAGGAGAACACAAGGGGCGAAAATCAGAGGAGGATCAACCGTATGCCACTACGTGGAGTAAGAGAAGTGTGAAAAACCCGAGGCGAAGAAACAGGGGAGAAGAATACGAGGAGCAAGAAAAAAAAAGCAAAATACAAAAACGAGGAGAACACAAGGGGCGAAAATCAGAGGAGGATCAAAAGTGCGGCACTACGTGGAGTAAGAGAAGTGTGAAAAACCCGAGGCGAAGAAACAGGGGAGAAGAATACGAGGAGCAAGAAAAAAAAGCAAAATACAAAAACGAGGAGAACACAAGGGGCGAAAATCAGAAGAGGATCAAAAGGGTGGCACTACGTGGAGTAAGAGAAGTGTGAAAAACCCGAGGCGAAGAAACAGGGGAGAAGAATACGAGGAGCAAGAAAAAAAAAGCAAAATACAAAAACGAGGAGAACACAAGGGGCGAAAATCAGAGGAGGATCAAAAGTGTGGCACTACGTGGAGTAAGAGAAGTGTGAAAAACCCGAGGCGAAGAAACAGGGGAGAAGAATACGAGGAGCAAGAAAAAAAAAGCAAAATACAAAAACGAGGAGAACACAAGGGGCGAAAATCAGAGGAGGATCCAAAGTGTGGCACTACGTGGAGTAAGAGAAGTGTGAAAAACCCGAGGCGAAGAAACAGGGGAGAAGAATAAGAGGAGCATGAAAAAAAAAGCAAAATACAAAAACGAGGAGAACACAAGGGGCGAAAATCAGAGGAGGATCAAAAGTGTGGCACTACGAGTAGTAAGAGAAGTGTGAAAAAGCTGATGTGAAGAAACAGGGGAGAAGAATACGAGGAGCAAGAAAAAAAAAGCAAAATACAAAAACGAGGAGAACACAAGTGGCGAAAATCAGAGGAGGATCAACAGTATGCCACTACGAGGAGCAAGAGAAGTGTGAAAAACCCGAGGCGAAGAAACAGGGGAGAAGAATACGAGGAGCAAGAAAAAAAAAGCAAAATACAAAAACGAGGAGAACACAAGGGGCGAAAATCAGAGTAGGATCAACAGTATGCCACTACGAGGAGTAAGAGAAGTGTGAAAAAGCTGATGTGAAGAAACAGGGGAGAAGAATACGAGGAGCAAGGAAAAAAAAGCAAAATACAAAAACGAGGAGAACACAAGGGGCGAAAATCAGAGGAGGATCAACAGTATGCCACTACGAGGAGCAAGAGAAGTGTGAAAAACCCGAGGCGAAGAAACAGGGGAGAAGAATACGAGGAGCAAGAAAAAAAAGCAAAATACAAAAACGAGGAGAACACAAGGGGCGAAAATCAGAGGAGGATCAAAAGTGTGGCACTACGTGGAGTAAGAGACGTGTGAAAAACCGAGCCAAAGAAACAGGGGAGAAGAATACGAGGAGCAAGAAAAAAAAAGCAAAATACAAAAACGAGGAGAACACAAGGGGCGAAAATCAGAGGAGGATCAAAAGTGTGGCACTACGTGGAGTAAGAGAAGTGTGAAAAACCCGAGGCGAAGAAACAGGGGAGAAGAATACGAAGAGCAAGAAAAAAAAAGCAAAATACAAAAACGAGGAGAACACAAGGGGTGAAAATCAGAGGAGGATCCAAAGTGTGGCACTACGTGGAGTAAGAGATGTGAAAAACCCGAGGCGAAGAAACAGGGGAGAAGAATACGAGGAGCAAGAAAAAAAAAGCAAAATACAAAAACGAGGAGAACACAAGGGGCGAAAATCAGAGGAGGATCAACAGTATGCCACTACGAGGAGCAAGAGAAGTGTGAAAAACCCGAGGCGAAGAAACAGGGGAGAAGAATACGAGGAGCAAGAAAAAAAAGCAAAATACAAAAACGAGGAGAACACAAGGGGCGAAAATCAGAAGAGGATCAAAAGGGTGGCACTACGTGGAGTAAGAGAAGTGTGAAAAACCCGAGGCGAAGAAACAGGGGAGAAGAATACGAGCAGCAAGAAAAAAAAAGCAAAATACAAAAACGAGGAGAACACAAGGGGCGAAAATCAGAGGAGGATCAAAAGTGTGGAACTACGTGGAGTAAGAGAAGTGTGAAAAACCCGAGGCGAAGAAACAGGGGAGAAGAATAAGAGGAGCAAGAAAAAAAAAGCAAAATACAAAAACGAGGAGAACACAAGGGGCGAAAATCAGAGGAGGATCACCAGTATGCCACTACGAGGAGTAAGAGAAGTGTGAAAAAGCTGATGTGAAGAAACAGGGGAGAAGAATACGAGGAGCAAGAAAAAAAAAGCAAAATACAAAAACGAGGAGAACACAAGGGGCGAAAATCAGAGGAGGATCAACAGTATGCCACTAGGTGGAGTAAGAGAAGTGTGAAAAACCCGAGGCGAAGAAACAGGGGAGAAGAATACGAGGAGCAAGAAAAAAAAAGCAAAATACAAAAACGAGGAGAACAAAAGGGGCGAAAATCAGAGGAGGATCAACAGTATGCCACTACGAGGAGCAAGAGAAGTGTGAAAACCCGAGGCGAAGAAACAGGGGAGAAGAATACGAGGAGCAAGAAAAAAAAGCAAAATACAAAAACGAGGAGAACACAAGGGGCGAAAATCAGAGGAGGATCAACAGTATGCCACTACGTGGAGTAAGAGAAGTGTGAAAAACCCGAGGCAAAGAATCAGGGGAGAAGAATACGAGGAGCAAGAAAAAAAAAGCAAAATACAAAAACGAGGAGAACACAAGGGGCGAAAATCAGAGGAGGATCAAAAGTGTGGCACTACGTGGAGTAAGAGAAGTGTGAAAAACCCGAGGCGAAGAAACAGGGGAGAAGAATACGAGGAGCAAGAAAAAAAAAGCAAAATACAAAAACGAGGAGAACACAAGGGGCGAAAATCAGAGGAGGATCAAAAGTGTGGCACTAGGTGGAGTAAGAGAAGTGTGAAAAACCCGAGGCGAAGAAACAGGGGAGAAGAATACGAGGAGCAAGAAAAAAAAGCAAAATACAAAAACGAGGAGAACACAAGGGGCGAAAATCAGAGAAGGATCAAAATTGTGGCACTACGTGGAGTAAGAGAAGTGTGAAAAACCCAAGGCGAAGAAACAGGGGAGAAGAATACGAGGAGCAAGAAAAAAAAAGCAAAATACAAAAACGAGGAGAACACAAGGGGCGAAAATCAGAGGAGGATCAAAAGTGTGGCACTACGTGGAGTAAGAGAAGTGTGAAAAACCCGAGGCGAAGAAACAGGGGAGAAGAATACGAGGAGCAAGAAAAAAAAAGCAAAATACAAAAACGAGGAGAACACAAGGGGCGAAAATCAGAGGAGGATCAACAGTATGCCACTACGAGGAGCAAGAGAAGTGTGAAAAACCCGAGGCGAAGAAACAGAGGAGAAGAATACGCGGAGCAAGAAAAAAAAGCAAAATACAAAAACGAGGAGAACACAAGGGGCGAAAATCAGAGGAGGATCAACCATATGTCACTCCGTGGAGTAAGAGAAGTGTGAAAAACCCGAGGCGAAGAAACAGGGGAGAAGAATAAGAGGAGCAAGAAAAAAAAAGCAAAATACAAAAACGAGGAGAACACAAGGGGCGAAAATCAGAGGAGGATCAACAGTACGCCACTACGAGGAGCAAGAGAAGTGTGAAAAATCCGAGGCGAAGAAACAGGGGAGAAGAATACGAGGAGCAAGAAAAAAAAGCAAAATACATAAACGAGGAGAACACAAGGGGCGAAAATCAGAGGAGGATCAACAGTATGCCACTACGTGGAGTAAGAGAAGTGTGAAAAACCCGAGACAAAGAAACAGGGGAGAAGAATACGAGGAGCAAGAAAAAAAAAAGCAAAATACAAAAACGAGGAGAACACAAGGGGCGAAAATCAGAGGAGGATCAAAAGTGTGGCACTACGAGGAGTAAGAGAAGTGTGAAAAACCCGAGGCGAAGAAACAGGGGAGAAGAATACGAGGAGCAAGAAAAAAGAAGCAAAATACAAAAATGAGGAGAACACAAGGGGCGAAAATCAGAGGAGGATCAACAGTATGCCACTACGAGGAGCAAGAGAAGTGTGAAAAACCCGAGGCGAAGAAACAGGGGAGAAGAATACGAGGAGCAAGAAAAAAAAAGCAAAATACAAAAACGAGGAGAACACAAGGGGCGAAAATCAGAGTAGGATCAACAGTATGCCACTACGAGGAGTAAGAGAAGTGTGAAAAAGCTGATGTGAAGAAACAGGGGAGAAGAATACGAGGAGCAAGAAAAAAAAAGCAAAATACAAAAACGAGGAGAACACAAGGGGCGAAAATCAGAGGAGGATCAACAGTATGCCACTAGGTGGAGTAAGAGAAGTGTGAAAAACCCGAGGCGAAGAAACAGGGGAGAAGAATACGAGGAGCAAGAAAAAAAAAGCAAAATACAAAAACGAGGAGAACACAAGGGGCGAAAATCAGAGGAGGATCAACAGTATGCCACTACGAGGAGCAAGGGAAGTGTGAAAAACCCGAGGCGAAGAAACAGGGGAGAAGAATACGAGGAGCAAGAAAAAAAAGCAAAATACAAAAACGAGGAGAACACAAGGGGCGAAAATCAGAGGAGGATCAACAGTATGCCACTACGTGGAGTAAGAGAAGTGTGAAAAACCCGAGGCAAAGAAACAGGGGAGAAGAATACGAGGAGCAAGAAAAAAAAAGCAAAATACAAAAACGAGGAGAACACAAGGGGCGAAAATCAGAGGAGGATCAAAAGTGTGGCACTACGTGGAGTAAGAGAAGTGTGAAAAACCCGAGGCGAAGAAACAGGGGAGAAGAATACGAGGAGCAAGAAAAAAAAAGCAAAATACAAAAACGAGGAGAACACAAGGGGCGAAAATCAGAGGAGGATCAAAAGTGTGGCACTAGGTGGAGTAAGAGAAGTGTGAAAAACCCGAGGCGAAGAAACAGGGGAGAAGAATACGAGGAGCAAGAAAAAAAAGCAAAATACAAAAACGAGGAGAACACAAGGGGCGAAAATCAGAGAAGGATCAAAATTGTGGCACTACGTGGAGTAAGAGAAGTGTGAAAAACCCGAGGCGAAGAAACAGGGGAGAAGAATACGAGGAGCAAGAAAAAAAAAGCAAAATACAAAAACGAGGAGAACACAAGGGGCGAAAATCAGAGGAGGATCAAAAGTGTGGCACTACGTGGAGTAAGAGAAGTGTGAAAAACCCGAGGCGAAGAAACAGGGGAGAAGAATACGAGGAGCAAGAAAAAAAAAGCAAAATACAAAAACGAGGAGAACACAAGGGGCGAAAATCAGAGGAGGATAAACAGTATGCCACTACGAGGAGCAAGAGAAGTGTGAAAAACCCGAGGCGAAGAAACAGAGGAGAAGAATACGAGGAGCAAGAAAAAAAAGCAAAATACAAAAACGAGGAGAACACAAGGGGCGAAAATCAGAGGAGGATCAACCATATGTCACTCCGTGGAGTAAGAGAAGTGTGAAAAACCCGAGGAGAAGAAACAGGGGAGAAGAATACGAGGAGCAAGAAAAAAAAAGCAAAATACAAAAACGACGAGAACACAAGGGGCGAAAATCAGAGGAGGATCAACAGTACGCCACTACGAGGAGCAAGAGAAGTGTGAAAAATCCGAGGCGAAGAAACAGGGGAGAAGAATACGAGGAGCAAGAAAAAAAAGCAAAATACATAAACGAGGAGAACACAAGGGGCGAAAATCAGAGGAGGATCAACAGTATGCCACTACGTGGAGTAAGAGAAGTGTGAAAAACCCGAGATGAAGAAACAGGGGAGAAGAATACGAGGAGCAACAAAAAAAAAAGCAAAATACAAAAACGAGGAGAACACAAGGGGCGAAAATCAGAGGAGGATCAAAAGTGTGGCACTACGAGGAGTAAGAGAAGTGTGAAAAACCCGAGGCGAAGAAACAGGGGAGAAGAATACGAGGAGCAAGAAAAAAGAAGCAAAATACAAAAACGAGGAGAACACAAGGGGCGAAAATCAGAGGAGGATCAACAGTATGCCACTACGAGGAGCAAGAGAAGTGTGAAAAACCGAGGTGAAGAAACAGGGGAGAAGAATACGAGGAGCAAGAAAAAAAAAGCAAAATACAAAAACGAGGAGAACACAAGGGGCGAAAATCAGAGTAGGATCAACAGTATGCCACTACGAGGAGTAAGAGAAGTGTGAAAAAGCTGATGTGAAGAAACAGGGGAGAAGAATACGAGGAGTAAGAAAAAAAAAGCAAAATACAAAAACGAGGAGAACACAAGGGGCGAAAATCAGAGGAGGATCAAAAGTGTGGCACTACGAGGAGTAAGAGAAGTGTGAAAAACCCGAGGCGAAGAAACAGGGGAGAAGAATACGAGGAGCAAGAAAAAAAAAGCAAAATACAAAAACGAGGAGAACACAAGGGGCGAAAATCAGAGGAGGATCAACAGTATGCCACTACGAGGAGCAAGGGAAGTGTGAAAAACCCGAGGCGAAGAAACAGGGGAGAAGAATACGAGGAGCAAGAAAAAAAAGCAAAATACAAAAACGAGGAGAACACAAGGGGCGAAAATCAGAGGAGGATCAAAAGTGTGGCACTACGTGGAGTAAGAGAAGTGTGAAAAACACGAGCCAAAGAAACAGGGGAGAAGAATACGAGGAGCAAGAAAAAAAAAAGCAAAATACAAAAACGAGGAGAACACAAGGGGCGAAAATCAGAGGAGGATCAAAAGTGTGGCACTACGTGGAGTAAGAGAAGTGTGAAAAACCCGAGGCGAAGAAACAGGGGAGAAGAATACGAGGAGCAAGAAAAAAAAAGCAAAATACAAAAACGAGGAGAACACAAGGGGCGAAAATCAGAGGAGGATTCAAAGTGTGGCACTACGTGGAGTAAGAGAAGTGTGAAAAACCCGAGGCGAAGAAGCAGGGGAGAAGAATAAGAGGAGCAAGAAAAAAAAAGCAAAATACAAAAACGAGGAGAACACAAGGGGCGAAAATCAGAGGAGGATCAAAATTGTGGCACTACGTGGAGTAAGAGAAGTGTGAAAAACACGAGGCGAAGAAACAGGGGAGAAGAATACGAGGAGCAAGAAAAAAAAGCAAAATACAAAAACGAGGAGAACACAAGGGGCGA
The DNA here is from genome assembly GCF_910594005.1 of Cervus elaphus. Taxonomy (NCBI): domain Eukaryota; kingdom Metazoa; phylum Chordata; class Mammalia; order Artiodactyla; family Cervidae; genus Cervus; species Cervus elaphus. Next base: position 14,436,621 of record NC_057848.1, on the reverse strand, counting down.
AAATCAGAGGAGGATCAAAAGTGTGGCATTACGTGGAGTAAGAGAAGTGTGAAAAACCCGAGGCGAAGAAACAGGGGAGAAGAATACGAGGAGCAAGAAAAAGAAAGCAAAATACAAAAAGGAGGAGAACACAAGGGGCGAAAATCAGAGGAGGATCAACAGTATGCCACTACGAGGAGCAAGAGAAGTGTGAAAAACCCGAGGCGACGAAACAGGGGAGAAGAATACGAGGAGCAAGAAAAAAAAAGTAAAATACAAAAACGAGGAGAACACAAGGGGCGAAAATCAGAGGAGGATCAAACGTGTGGCACTAGGTGGAGTAAGAGAAGCGTGAAAAACCCGAGGCGAAGAAACAGGGGAGAAGAATAAGAGGAGCAAGGAAAAAAAAGCAAAATACAAAAACGAGGAGAACACAAGGGGCGAAAATCAGAGGAGGATCAAAAGTGTGGCAATACGTGGAGTAAGAGAAGTGTGAAAAACCCGAGGCGAAGAAACAGGGGAGAAGAATACGAGGAGCAAGAAAAAAAAAGCAAAATACAAAAACGAGGAGAACACAAGGGGCGAAAATCAGAGGAGGATCAACAGTATGCCACTACGAGGAGTAAGAGAAGTGTGAAAAAGCTGATGTGAAGAAACAGGGGAGAAGAATACGAGGAGCAAGAAAAAAAAAGCAAAATACAAAAACGAGGAGAACACAAGTGGCGACAATCAGAGGAGGATCAAAAGTATGCCACTACGAGGAGCAAGAGAAGTGTGAAAAACCCGAGGCGAAGAAACAGAGGAGAAGAATACGAGGAGCAAGAAAAAAAAGCAAAATACAAAAACGAGGAGAACACAAGGGGCGAAAATCAGAGGAGGATCAAAAGTGTGGCACTACGTGGAGTAAGAGAAGTGTGAAAACCCCGAGCCAAAGAAACAGGGGAGAAGAATACGAGGAGCAAGAAAAAAAAAGCAAAATACAAAAACGAGGAGAACACAAGGGGCGAAAATCAGAGGAGGATCAAAAGTGTGGCACTACGTGGAGTAAGAGAAGTGTGAAAAACCCGAGGCGAAGAAACAGGGGAGAAGAATACGAGGAGCAAGAAAAAAAAAAGCAAAATACAAAAACGAGGAGAACACAAGGGGCGAAAATCAGAGGAGGATCCAAATTGTGGCACTACGTGGAGTAAGAGAAGTGTGAAAAACCCGAGGCGAAGAAGCAGGGGAGAAGAATAAGAGGAGCAAGAAAAAAAAAGCAAAATACAAAAACGAGGAGAACACAAGGGGCGAAAATCAGAGGAGGATCAAAATTGTGGCACTACGTGGAGTAAGAGAAGTGTGAAAAACACGAGGCGAAGAAACAGGGGAGAAGAATACGAGGAGCAAGAAAAAAAAGCAAAATACAAAAACGAGGAGAACACAAGGGGCGAAAATCAGAGGAGGATCAAAAGTGTGGCATTACGTGGAGTAAGAGAAGTGTGAAAAAGCCGAGGCGAAGAAACAGGGGAGAAGAATACGAGGAGCAAGAAAAAGAAAGCAAAATACAAAAAGGAGGAGAACACAAGGGGCGAAAATCAGAGGAGGATCAACCGTATGCCACTACGTGGAGTAAGAGAAGTGTGAAAAACCCGAGGCGAAGAAACAGGGGAGAAGAATACGAGGAGCAAGAAAAAAAAAGCAAAATACAAAAACGAGGAGAAGACAAGGGGCGAAAATCAGAGGAGGATCAACAGTATGCCACTACGAGGAGCAAGAGAAGCGTGAAAAACACGAGGTGAAGAAACAGAGGAGAAGAATACGAGGAGCAAGAAAAAAAAGCAAAATACAAAAACGAGGAGAACACAAGGGGCGAAAATCAGAGGAGGATCAACCGTATGCCACTACGTGGAGTAAGAGAAGTGTGAAAAACCCGAGGCGAAGAAACAGGGGAGAAGAATACGAGGAGCAAGAAAAAAAAAGCAAAATACAAAAACGAGGAGAACACAAGGGGCGAAAATCAGAGGAGGATCAACAGTATGCCACTACGAGGAGCAAGAGAAGTGGGAAACACACGAGGCGAAGAAACAGGGGAGAAGAATACGAGGAGCAAGAAAAAAAAAGCAAAATACAAAAACGAGGAGAACACAAGGGGCGAAAATCAGAGGAGGATCAAAAGTGTGGCAATAGGTGGAGTAAGAGAAGTGTGAAAAACCCGAGGCGAAGAAACAGGGGAGAAGAATACGAGGAGCAAGAAAAAAAAAGCAAAATACAAAAACGAGGAGAACACAAGGGGCGAAAATCAGAGGAGGATCAAAAGTGTGGCACTAGGTGGAGTAAGAGAAGTGTGAAAAACCCGAGGCGAAGTAACAGGGGAGAAGAATACGAGGAGCAAGAAAAAAAAAGCAAAATACAAAAACGAGGAGAACACAAGGGGCGAAAATCAGAGAAGGATCAACAGTATGCCACTACGAGGAGTAAGAGAAGTGTGAAAAAGCTGATGTGAAGAAACAGGGGAGAAGAATACGAGGACCAAGAAAAAAAAAGCAAAATACAAAAACGAGGAGAACACAAGGGGCGAAAATCAGAGGAGGATCAACAGTATGCTACTACGAGGAGCAAGAGAAGAATGAGAAACCCGAGGTTAAGAAACAGAGGAGAAGAATACGAGGAGCAAGAAAAAAAAGCAAAATACAAAAACGACGAGAACACAAGGGGCGAAAATCAGAGGAGGATCAACCGTATGCCACTACGTGGAGTAAGAGAAGTGTGAAAAACCTGAGGCGAAGACGCAGGGGAGAAGAATAAGAGGAGCAAGAAAAAAAAAGCAAAATACAAAAACGAGGAGAACACAAGGGGCGAAAATCAGAGGAGGATCAAAATTGTGGCACTACGTGGAGTAAGAGAAGTGTGAAAAACCCGAGGCGAAGAAACAGGGGAGAAGAATACGAGGAGCAAGAAAAAAAAGCAAAATACAAAAACGAGGAGAACACAAGGGGCGAAAATCAGAGGAGGATCAAAAGTGTGGCATTACGTGGAGTAAGAGAAGTGTGAAAAACCCGAGGCGAAGAAACAGGGGAGAAGAATACGAGGAGCAAGAAAAAGAAAGCAAAATACAAAAAGGAGGAGAACACAAGGGGCGAAAATCAGAGGAGGATCAACAGTATGCCACTACGAGGAGTAAGAGAAGTGTGAAAAAGCTGATGTGAAGAAACAGGGGAGAAGAATACGAGGAGCAAGAAAAAAAAAAGCAAAATACAAAAACGAGGAGAACACAAGTGGCGACAATCAGAGGAGGATCAACAGTATGCCACTACGAGGAGCAAGAGAAGTGTGAAAAACCCGAGGCGAAGAAACAGGGGAGAAGAATACGAGGAGCAAGAAAAAAAAGCAAAATACAAAAACGAGGAGAACACAAGGGGCGAAAATCAGAGGAGGATCAAAAGTGTGGCACTACGTGGAGTAAGAGAAGTGTGAAAAACCCGAGCCAAAGAAACAGGGGAGAAGAATACGAGGAGCAAGAAAAAAAAAGCAAAATACAAAAACGAGGAGAACACAAGGGGCGAAAATCAGAGGAGGATCAAAAGTGTGGCACTACGTGGAGTAAGAGAAGTGTGAAAAACCTGAGGCGAAGAAACAGGGGAGAAGAATACGAGGAGCAAGAAAAAAAAAGCAAAATACAAAAACGAGGAGAACACAAGGGGCGAAAATCAGAGGAGGATCCAAAGTGTGGCACTACGTGGAGTAAGAGAAGTGTGAAAAACCCGAGGCGAAGAAACAGGGGAGAAGAATAAGAGGAGCATGAAAAAAAAAGCAAAATACAAAAACGAGGAGAACACAAGGGGCGAAAATCAGAGGAGGATCAAAAGTGTGGCACTACGAGTAGTAAGAGAAGTGTGAAAAAGCTGATGTGAAGAAACAGGGGAGAAGAATACGAGGAGCAAGAAAAAAAAAGCAAAATACAAAAACGAGGAGAACACAAGTGGCGAAAATCAGAGGAGGATCAACAGTATGCCACTACGAGGAGCAAGAGAAGTGTGAAAAACCCGAGGCGAAGAAACAGGGGAGAAGAATACGAGGAGCAAGAAAAAAAAAGCAAAATACAAAAACGAGGAGAACACAAGGGGCGAAAATCAGAGTAGGATCAACAGTATGCCACTACGAGGTGTAAGAGAAGTGTGAAAAAGCTGATGTGAAGAAACAGGGGAGAAGAATACGAGGAGCAAGGAAAAAAAAGCAAAATACAAAAACGAGGAGAACACAAGGGGCGAAAATCAGAGGAGGATCAACAGTATGCCACTACGAGGAGCAAGAGAAGTGTGAAAAACCCGAGGCGAAGAAACAGGGGAGAAGAATACGAGGAGCAAGAAAAAAAAGCAAAATACAAAAACGAGGAGAACACAAGGGGCGAAAATCAGAGGAGGATCAAAAGTGTGGCACTACGTGGAGTAAGAGACGTGTGAAAAACCGAGCCAAAGAAACAGGGGAGAAGAATACGAGGAGCAAGAAAAAAAAAGCAAAATACAAAAACGAGGAGAACACAAGGGGCGAAAATCAGAGGAGGATCAAAAGTGTGGCACTACGTGGAGTAAGAGAAGTGTGAAAAACCCGAGGCGAAGAAACAGGGGAGAAGAATACGAAGAGCAAGAAAAAAAAAGCAAAATACAAAAACGAGGAGAACACAAGGGGTGAAAATCAGAGGAGGATGCAAAGTGTGGCACTACGTGGAGTAAGAGAAGTGTGAAAAACCCGAGGCGAAGAAACAGGGGAGAAGAATACGAGGAGCAAGAAAAAAAAAGCAAAATACAAAAACGAGGAGAACACAAGGGGCGAAAATCAGAGGAGGATCAACAGTATGCCACTACGAGGAGTAAGAGAAGTGTGAAAAAGCTGATGTGAAGAAACAGGGGAGAAGAATACGAGGAGCAAGAAAAAAAAAGCAAAATACAAAAACGAGGAGAACACAAGGGGCGAAAATCAGAGGAGGATCAACAGTATGCCACTACGAGGAGCAAGAGAAGTGTGAAAAACACGAGGTGAAGAAACAGAGGAGAAGAATACGAGGAGCAAGAAAAAAAAGCAAAATACAAAAACGAGGAGAACACAAGGGGCGAAAATCAGAGGAGGATCAACCGTATGACACTACGTGGAGTAAGAGAAGTGTGAAAAACCCGAGGCGAAGAAACAGGGGAGAAGAATACGAGGAGCAAGAAAAAAAAAGCAAAATACAAAAACGAGGAGAACACAAGGGGCGAAAATCAGAGGAGGATCAAAAGTGTGGCACTACGTGGAGTAAGAGAAGTGTGAAAAACCCGAGGCGAAGAAACAGGGGAGAAGAATACGAGGAGCAAGAAAAAAAAGCAAAATACAAAAACGAGGAGAACACAAGGGGCGAAAATCAGAAGAGGATCAAAAGGGTGGCACTACGTGGAGTAAGAGAAGTGTGAAAAACCCGAGGCGAAGAAACAGGGGAGAAGAATACGAGGAGCAAGAAAAAAAAAGCAAAATACAAAAACGAGGAGAACACAAGGGGCGAAAATCAGAGGAGGATCAAAAGTGTGGCACTACGTGGAGTAAGAGAAGTGTGAAAAACCCGAGGCGAAGAAACAGGGGAGAAGAATACGAGGAGCAAGAAAAAAAAAGCAAAATACAAAAACGAGGAGAACACAAGGGGCGAAAATCAGAGGAGGATCCAAAGTGTGGCACTACGTGGAGTAAGAGAAGTGTGAAAAACCCGAGGCGAAGAAACAGGGGAGAAGAATAAGAGGAGCATGAAAAAAAAAGCAAAATACAAAAACGAGGAGAACACAAGGGGCGAAAATCAGAGGAGGATCAAAAGTGTGGCACTACGAGTAGTAAGAGAAGTGTGAAAAAGCTGATGTGAAGAAACAGGGGAGAAGAATACGAGGAGCAAGAAAAAAAAAGCAAAATACAAAAACGAGGAGAACACAAGTGGCGAAAATCAGAGGAGGATCAACAGTATGCCACTACGAGGAGCAAGAGAAGTGTGAAAAACCCGAGGCGAAGAAACAGGGGAGAAGAATACGAGGAGCAAGAAAAAAAAAGCAAAATACAAAAACGAGGAGAACACAAGGGGCGAAAATCAGAGGAGGATAAACAGTATGCCACTACGAGGAGTAAGAGAAGTGTGAAAAAGCTGATGTGAAGAAACAGGGGAGAAGAATACGAGGAGCAAGGAAAAAAAAGCAAAATACAAAAACGAGGAGAACACAAGGGGCGAAAATCAGAGGAGGATCAACAGTATGCCACTACGAGGAGCAAGAGAAGTGTGAAAAACCCGAGGCGAAGAAACAGGGGAGAAGAATACGAGGAGCAAGAAAAAAAAGCAAAATACAAAAACGAGGAGAACACAAGGGGCGAAAATCAGAGGAGGATCAAAAGTGTGGCACTACGTGGAGTAAGAGACGTGTGAAAAACCGAGCCAAAGAAACAGGGGAGAAGAATACGAGGAGCAAGAAAAAAAAAGCAAAATACAAAAACGAGGAGAACACAAGGGGCGAAAATCAGAGGAGGATCAACAGTATGCCACTACGAGGAGCAAGAGAAGTGTGAAAAACCCGAGGCGAAGAAACAGGGGAGAAGAATACGAGGAGCAAGAAAAAAAAGCAAAATACAAAAACGAGGAGAACACAAGGGGCGAAAATCAGAAGAGGATCAAAAGGGTGGCACTACGTGGAGTAAGAGAAGTGTGAAAAACCCGAGGCGAAGAAACAGGGGAGAAGAATACGAGCAGCAAGAAAAAAAAAGCAAAATACAAAAACGAGGAGAACACAAGGGGCGAAAATCAGAGGAGGATCAAAAGTGTGGAACTACGTGGAGTAAGAGAAGTGTGAAAAACCCGAGGCGAAGAAACAGGGGAGAAGAATAAGAGGAGCAAGAAAAAAAAAGCAAAATACAAAAACGAGGAGAACACAAGGGGCGAAAATCAGAGGAGGATCACCAGTATGCCACTACGAGGAGTAAGAGAAGTGTGAAAAAGCTGATGTGAAGAAACAGGGGAGAAGAATACGAGGAGCAAGAAAAAAAAAGCAAAATACAAAAACGAGGAGAACACAAGGGGCGAAAATCAGAGGAGGATCAACAGTATGCCACTAGGTGGAGTAAGAGAAGTGTGAAAAACCCGAGGCGAAGAAACAGGGGAGAAGAATACGAGGAGCAAGAAAAAAAAAGCAAAATACAAAAACGAGGAGAACAAAAGGGGCGAAAATCAGAGGAGGATCAACAGTATGCCACTACGAGGAGCAAGAGAAGTGTGAAAACCCGAGGCGAAGAAACAGGGGAGAAGAATACGAGGAGCAAGAAAAAAAAGCAAAATACAAAAACGAGGAGAACACAAGGGGCGAAAATCAGAGGAGGATCAACAGTATGCCACTACGTGGAGTAAGAGAAGTGTGAAAAACCCGAGGCAAAGAATCAGGGGAGAAGAATACGAGGAGCAAGAAAAAAAAAGCAAAATACAAAAACGAGGAGAACACAAGGGGCGAAAATCAGAGGAGGATCAAAAGTGTGGCACTACGTGGAGTAAGAGAAGTGTGAAAAACCCGAGGCGAAGAAACAGGGGAGAAGAATACGAGGAGCAAGAAAAAAAAAGCAAAATACAAAAACGAGGAGAACACAAGGGGCGAAAATCAGAGGAGGATCAAAAGTGTGGCACTAGGTGGAGTAAGAGAAGTGTGAAAAACCCGAGGCGAAGAAACAGGGGAGAAGAATACGAGGAGCAAGAAAAAAAAGCAAAATACAAAAACGAGGAGAACACAAGGGGCGAAAATCATAGAAGGATCAAAATTGTGGCACTACGTGGAGTAAGAGAAGTGTGAAAAACCCAAGGCGAAGAAACAGGGGAGAAGAATACGAGGAGCAAGAAAAAAAAAGCAAAATACAAAAACGAGGAGAACACAAGGGGCGAAAATCAGAGGAGGATCAAAAGTGTGGCACTACGTGGAGTAAGAGAAGTGTGAAAAACCCGAGGCGAAGAAACAGGGGAGAAGAATACGAGGAGCAAGAAAAAAAAAGCAAAATACAAAAAAGAGGAGAACACAAGGGGCGAAAATCAGAGGAGGATCAACAGTATGCCACTACGAGGAGCAAGAGAAGTGTGAAAAACCCGAGGCGAAGAAACAGAGGAGAAGAATACGAGGAGCAAGAAAAAAAAGCAAAATACAAAAACGAGGAGAACACAAGGGGCGAAAATCAGAGGAGGATCAACCATATGTCACTCCGTGGAGTAAGAGAAGTGTGAAAAACCCGAGGCGAAGAAACAGGGGAGAAGAATACGAGGAGCAAGAAAAAAAAAGTAAAATACAAAAACGAGGAGAACACAAGGGGCGAAAATCAGAGGAGGATCAAAAGTGTGGCACTACGTGGAGTAAGAGAAGTGTGAAAAACCCGAGGCGAAGAAACAGGGGAGAAGAATACGAGGAGCAAGAAAAAAAAGCAAAATACAAAAACGAGGAGAACACAAGGGGCGAAAATCAGAAGAGGATCAAAAGTGTGGCACTACGAGTAGTAAGAGAAGTGTGAAAAAGCTGATGTGAAGAAACAGGGGAGAAGAATACGAGGAGCAAGAAAAAAAAAGCAAAATACAAAAACGAGGAGAACACAAGGGGCGAAAATCAGAGGAGGATCAAAAGTGTGGCACTACGTGGAGTAAGAGAAGTGTGAAAAACCCGAGGCGAAGAAACAGGGGAGAAGAATACGAGGAGCAAGAAAAAAAAGCAAAATACAAAAACGAGGAGAACACAAGGGGCGAAAATCAGAAGAGGATCAAAAGGGTGGCACTACGTGGAGTAAGAGAAGTGTGAAAAACCCGAGGCGAAGAAACAGGGGAGAAGAATACGAGGAGCAAGAAAAAAAAAGCAAAATACAAAAACGAGGAGAACACAAGGGGCGAAAATCAGAGGAGGATCCAAAGTGTGGCACTACGTGGAGTAAGAGAAGTGTGAAAAACCCGAGGCAAAGAAACAGGGGAGAAGAATAAGAGGAGCATGAAAAAAAAAAGCAAAATACAAAAACGAGGAGAACACAAGGGGCGAAAATCAGAGGAGGATCACAAGTGTGGCACTACGAGTAGTAAGAGAAGTGTGAAAAAGCTGATGTGAAGAAACAGGGGAGAAGAATACGAGGAGCAAGAAAAAAAAAGCAAAATACAAAAACGAGGAGAACACAAGTGGCGAAAATCAGAGGAGGATCAACAGTATGCCACTACGAGGAGCAAGAGAAGTGTGAAAAACCCGAGGCGAAGAAACAGGGGAGAAGAATACGAGTAGCAAGAAAAAAAAAGCAAAATACAAAAACGAGGAGAACACAAGGGGCGAAAATCAGAGTAGGATCAACAGTATGCCACTACGAGGAGTAAGAGAAGTGTGAAAAAGCTGATGTGAAGAAACAGGGGAGAAGAATACGAGGAGCAAGGAAAAAAAAGCAAAATACAAAAACGAGGAGAACACAAGGGGCGAAAATCAGAGGAGGATCAACAGTATGCCACTACGAGGAGCAAGAGAAGTGTGAAAAACCCGAGGCGAAGAAACAGGGGAGAAGAATACGAGGAGCAAGAAAAAAAAGCAAAATACAAAAACGAGGAGAACACAAGGGGCGAAAATCAGAGGAGGATCAAAAGTGTGGCACTACGTGGAGTAAGAGACGTGTGAAAAACCGAGCCAAAGAAACAGGGGAGAAGAATACGAGGAGCAAGAAAAAAAAAGCAAAATACAAAAACGAGGAGAACACAAGGGGCGAAAATCAGAGGAGGATCAAAAGTGTGGCACTACGTGGATTAAGAGAAGTGTGAAAAACCCGAGGCGAAGAAACAGGGGAGAAGAATACGAAGAGCAAGAAAAAAAAAGCAAAATACAAAAACGAGGAGAACACAAGGGGCGAAAATCAGAGGAGGATCCAAAGTGTGGCACTACGTGGAGTAAGAGATGTGAAAAACCCGAGGCGAAGAAACAGGGGAGAAGAATACGAGGAGCAAGAAAAAAAAAGCAAAATACAAAAACGAGGAGAACACAAGGGGCGAAAATCAGAGGAGGATCAACAGTATGCCACTACGAGGAGTAAGAGAAGTGTGAAAAACCCGAGGCGAAGAAACAGGGGAGAAGAATACGAGGAGCAAGAAAAAAAAGCAAAATACAAAAACGAGGAGAACACAAGGGGCGAAAATCAGAAGAGGATCAAAAGGGTGGCACTACGTGGAGTAAGAGAAGTGTGAAAAACCCGAGGCGAAGAAACAGGGGAGAAGAATACGAGCAGCAAGAAAAAAAAAGCAAAATACAAAAACGAGGAGAACACAAGGGGCGAAAATCAGAGGAGGATCAAAACTGTGGAACTACGTGGAGTAAGAGAAGTGTGAAAAACCCGAGGCGAAGAAACAGGGGAGAAGAATAAGAGGAGCAAGAAAAAAAAAGCAAAATACAAAAACGAGGAGAACACAAGGGGCGAAAATCAGAGGAGGATCACCAGTATGCCACTACGAGGAGTAAGAGAAGTGTGAAAAAGCTGATGTGAAGAAACAGGGGAGAAGAATACGAGGAGCAAGAAAAAAAAAGCAAAATACAAAAACGAGGAGAACACAAGGGGCGAAAATCAGAGGAGGATCAACAGTATGCCACTAGGTGGAGTAAGAGAAGTGTGAAAAACCCGAGGCGAAGAAACAGGGGAGAAGAATACGAGGAGCAAGAAAAAAAAAGCAAAATACAAAAACGAGGAGAACAAAAGGGGCGAAAATCAGAGGAGGATCAACAGTATGCCACTACGAGGAGCAAGAGAAGTGTGAAAACCCGAGGCGAAGAAACAGGGGAGAAGAATACGAGGAGCAAGAAAAAAAAGCAAAATACAAAAACGAGGAGAACACAAGGGGCGAAAATCAGAGGAGGATCAACAGTATGCCACTACGTGGAGTAAGAGAAGTGTGAAAAACCCGAGGCAAAGAATCAGGGGAGAAGAATACGAGGAGCAAGAAAAAAAAAGCAAAATACAAAAACGAGGAGAACACAAGGGGCGAAAATCAGAGGAGGATCAAAAGTGTGGCACTACGTGCAGTAAGAGAAGTGTGAAAAACCCGAGGCGAAGAAACAGGGGAGAAGAATACGAGGAGCAAGAAAAAAAAAGCAAAATACAAAAACGAGGAGAACACAAGGGGCGAAAATCAGAGGAGGATCAAAAGTGTGGCACTAGGTGGAGTAAGAGAAGTGTGAAAAACCCGAGGCGAAGAAACAGGGGAGAAGAATACGAGGAGCAAGAAAAAAAAGCAAAATACAAAAACGAGGAGAACACAAGGGGCGAAAATCAGAGAAGGATCAAAATTGTGGCACTACGTGGAGTAAGAGAAGTGTGAAAAACCCAAGGCGAAGAAACAGGGGAGAAGAATACGAGGAGCAAGAAAAAAAAAGCAAAATACAAAAACGAGGAGAACACAAGGGGCGAAAATCAGAGGAGGATCAAAAGTGTGGCACTACGTGGAGTAAGAGAAGTGTGAAAAACCCGAGGCGAAGAAACAGGGGAGAAGAATACGAGGAGCAAGAAAAAAAAAGCAAAATACAAAAACGAGGAGAACACAAGGGGCGAAAATCAGAGGAGGATCAACAGTATGCCACTACGAGGAGCAAGAGAAGTGTGAAAAACCCGAGGCGAAGAAACAGAGGAGAAGAATACGAGGAGCAAGAAAAAAAAGCAAAATACAAAAACGAGGAGAACACAAGGGGCGAAAATCAGAGGAGGATCAACCATATGTCACTCCGTGGAGTAAGAGAAGTGTGAAAAACCCGAGGCGAAGAAACAGGGGAGAAGAATAAGAGGAGCAAGAAAAAAAAAGCAAAATACAAAAACGACGAGAACACAAGGGGCGAAAATCAGAGGAGGATCAACAGTACGCCACTACGAGGAGCAAGAGAAGTGTGAAAAATCCGAGGCGAAGAAACAGGGGAGAAGAATACGAGGAGCAAGAAAAAAAAGCAAAATACATAAACGAGGAGAACACAAGGGGCGAAAATCAGAGGAGGATCAACAGTATGCCACTACGAGGAGCAAGAGAAGTGTGAAAAACCCGAGGCGAAGAAACAGGGGAGAAGAATACGAGGAGCAAGAAAAAAAAAGCAAAATACAAAAACGAGGAGAACACAAGGGGCGAAAATCAGAGTAGGATCAACAGTATGCCACTACGAGGAGTAAGAGAAGTGTGAAAAAGCTGATGTGAAGAAACAGGGGAGAAGAATACGAGGAGCAAGAAAAAAAAAGCAAAATACAAAAACGAGGAGAACACAAGGGGCGAAAATCAGAGGAGGATCAACAGTATGCCACTAGGTGGAGTAAGAGAAGTGTGAAAAACCCGAGGCGAAGAAACAGGGGAGAAGAATACGAGGAGCAAGAAAAAAAAAGCAAAATACAAAAACGAGGAGAACACAAGGGGCGAAAATCAGAGGAGGATCAACAGTATGCCACTACGAGGAGCAAGGGAAGTGTGAAAAACCCGAGGCGAAGAAACAGGGGAGAAGAATACGAGGAGCAAAAAAAAAAGCAAAATACAAAAACGAGGAGAACACAAGGGGCGAAAATCAGAGGAGGATCAACAGTATGCCACTACGTGGAGTAAGAGAAGTGTGAAAAACCCGAGGCAAAGAAACAGGGGAGAAGAATACGAGGAGCAAGAAAAAAGAAGCAAAATACAAAAACGAGGAGAACACAAGGGGCGAAAATCAGAGGAGGATCAACAGTATGCCACTACGAGGAGCAAGAGAAGTGTGAAAAACCCGAGGCGAAGAAACAGGGGAGAAGAATACGAGGAGCAAGAAAAAAAAAGCAAAATACAAAAACGAGGAGAACACAAGGGGCGAAAATCAGAGTAGGATCAACAGTATGCCACTACGAGGAGTAAGAGAAGTGTGAAAAAGCTGATGTGAAGAAACAGGGGAGAAGAATACGAGGAGCAAGAAAAAAAAAGCAAAATACAAAAACGAGGAGAACACAAGGGGCGAAAATCAGAGGAGGATCAACAGTATGCCACTAGGTGGAGTAAGAGAAGTGTGAAAAACCCGAGGTGAAGAAACAGGGGAGAAGAATACGAGGAGCAAGAAAAAAAAAGCAAAATACAAAAACGAGGAGAACACAAGGGGTGAAAATCAGAGGAGGATCAACAGTATGCCACTACGAGGAGCAAGAGAAGTGTGAAAACCCGAGGCGAAGAAACAGGGGAGAAGAATACGAGGAGCAAGAAAAAAAAGCAAAATACAAAAACGAGGAGAACACAAGGGGCGAAAATCAGAGGAGGATCAACAGTATGCCACTACGTGGAGTAAGAGAAGTGTGAAAAACCCGAGGCAAAGAATCAGGGGAGAAGAATACGAGGAGCAAGAAAAAAAAAGCAAAATACAAAAACGAGGAGAACACAAGGGGCGAAAATCAGAGGAGGATCAAAAGTGTGGCACTACGTGCAGTAAGAGAAGTGTGAAAAACCCGAGGTGAAGAAACAGGGGAGAAGAATACGAGGAGCAAGAAAAAAAAAGCAAAATACAAAAACGAGGAGAACACAAGGGGCGAAAATCAGAGGAGGATCAAAAGTGTGGCACTAGGTGGAGTAAGAGAAGTGTGAAAAACCCGAGGCGAAGAAACAGGGGAGAAGAATACGAGGAGCAAGAAAAAAAAGCAAAATACAAAAACGAGGAGAACACAA